>NC_091143.1:26979330-27214330 GCF_041381155.1 Argopecten irradians | reverse complement strand
AATACCAGCTTCATTAAAGGATATAGCAGAGACAATGCTGAAATTTGAAATACATTTGTTTCTCCTCGAATTTGTCCTATCATCGGTGAAATGTAGTGCTAGACAATGGAAGACTTTCGTTAAAAACGTTACAGAACATTATTATTTCAATAAACGGTGCCGTGAATGTGATCATAGTGTACTACTGAGGCATTACAAATGTATACATCCGAACATTGGCCCAAATCTTTTCCGAAACAGACATGGGCTATTGCGGAATTAGGAAAAACTTTCATACAGATCAGAAACGAATAGTGTCATTTGTAAATTGTGTCGGAAAGAAACGGATAACATTGCTAAGCACTTCCTTATACAGTGTCCATCCTTATACGAATTCAGGGAAGCATTGTTAGAACATTTTGTAAATACGTTAAAAGTTAGTGACTATGTGGAATTTGACTTACTCGAAGATGATGATCGATATTTGTTTCTTCTTGGTAGTAGACTTTGCATGGAAATAGAAAATGACGAGTGGGAAAGCTGCATCATCGGAGTTGCCCGATACGTAGAGCTTATGCTCTCTGAAGTAAATTTCCTTCTTACAAAGTGACACTTTATCTGAAATGTCAGCTAAACTGACCAATTGACTATGTGTGTATTGAATATGGCTGCATTGTTTATCACAAAATATGTAATCTATGCACCAGTCACCATGTTATCTTTGATTCAATCGAGTTTATGTTATAACATTTCATTCATGTAAGACATGTAATCTCAATATTGAGGAAATAAAGAATCTGTCTGTCTGTCTGTCTGTCTATAAAGTAAATCATATTAATGACCATGATCATCATCATCAATCATGATAATCATGATCATCATCATCATCATCATCATCATCCATATAAAGTACATTATCATAATGACTACATGATCATCATCATCAGCAGCAGCAATTATCATCATCATCGACATCATCATCATCATCACAATCATCCTTTTCTTAAAGACATCCTCATCACTACTTTGTATGACCTCCTTTCATCCTCCTCTTCCTCGTCGTCCTCCTCTTCATCATAATCTACTACCTCCTTCTCATTCTCCTCTTCGTCATCATCACAATTTAGCGAGGAACAGGAAACATGTTGTTTATTTTGCGCTGGATACAGAGAGGTCCATGTGCTTCTCCTCAAATTTGTCACGAATTTTCTTTGACAGTAGTGGTCATCTCGGGGCAGTTCTTTGGTCAGGACCACGGACAGCTCCAGGCCATAGTGGAATAACCTCATTGCTTTTGAACGCTCCTCGAAGTTGGCTTTGTCCCTTTTTCTGGACTCGGAGGGTTTCCACAGAGACCTTCTCTTCACTTGACACGGAATGGTACCACAATGGCGGCAGAGGGTAAGACCTGATCAAAAATGACATTTGTTAGATATTATTCAAACAAAACTTTTTGTGTTGAGCATATGGATTGCGGTGGTAAAAGAAGCGCGCTCGGGCCTTTCGGTATCGCCTTTCACAACAACACGACTGAAACACAGATGAGCAAGCTACAACTTTCATCCTACCTCCTCTCAGATAAAAAGAAGGTCCAGTCTGTTTTAGCAGACATTTTCTCTGTCTTTGAAACAATTTCATGACTTGAACAAGTTGATTGGTATGTTGTTGGATACCATTGTTATGCTGCATTGGTATCATGGCCGAGGACCCGATTATTACATCTGTACTTCTCGACAGACTGGAAATAATAGACGAATATGTCAAGTTCTGCCATATTCATACAGTAGTGTTGGTTTACGCACAGGAGTTTGACGAACTCTATTGTTTATGCAACACGTTTGCTATATTATACATTAATTGCTGCAAATTATTCTCAATTCAAATGCAAAGCAGACTTAATACACAAATGCTGAACTAATAGTGCATTCGCAACAAACTACTTTAAACGACCCGCGTTATGAAAACGTGATATCAATCAAATCGTGATAGGTACGCTATATATTCGTTTTGATTTCTGGTCCAGTTTTGCTATAAAAGCATCAAAACCCTGTCAGTTTCCGGATACATCAACGAATAACAGCGGATATACATGTACAGCGCATATCATAAGCATGTAAGCTATGAGGATATAAAAATCCTGGGAACGGATAAACACGCCAATGCGGATAATTCCTGACCTGTGTGGATGTTGGGCGACAGATACAAGCACAATTTACGAATATTGCGTATGTTAAGCGAATGTCAGCCAATTTTGTGCGCAATGCATTCGCAAATCTTCCTAAACGCCAGTGGGACCGGGCCTTATATGGATGAACAAACGCCGCATATTCTACTGTTTGGTCAAGGTGGTAACTGATCATGACGTAACCAGAACCCAGCTTTTCAATAGGTAATATGGCTAATAAAACTTTAGCGACCGTTTTACAAATAAAGATAAAGTAAGTTCTAGCTAAAACATTGCATTTTGAAGATTTTAACGTGAGTTTTGCTAATACGAAGGTTGCTGATATTAATTTGGGGTGGCTATACAGCAAATACAGTATTGCTATACAGTTACAGAATGTATCATTAGATTTTATTAAAGGCCCACTACCTTTCCGGAGCAAAATTTAAAAGGTTTCTTAAAAACATTAATAACAAAAGAAAATATATGTCGATGGCTTAAGATGAGGTTACAACACCAAACATATGCAAGATTTCCTGTATAATGTACGATAACAGTGGAGATTCTTTCGCTGTTTTGTCGTCTGGCGCAGTGATAGTCAACTACCGCGCGGCATTTAGGACGACGGCGGGAAACATAAAACGACCCGCGTTATGAAAATTAACATTTTATTTATTCTAATGAAACAGTTCTGAAGGTGATGATAAGTGTGCTAGTAAACGTATAGTTAATAACTTCTGCGACTCTACCAAATTATCGATCTCGTTTTACATTCCTATTTTAAAAATTAAAAGCCGTTTCGGAAAGGTAGTGGCCCTTTAAGCTTATCCTGATGAATGCATTATGTTTCAAGCCATATATTGGCAAAAGGACCAACAATAACATCAAATATGTCAATGTTTCTAATAATGAAATTCGGTTGGTTGAACTTGCGCCGAATTTTACTAAATTTGACTCGACGTTGTACCAGAAATATAGAATATGGAATCTGGAAATATATACGCAGTTCTAAAGTAGACAAATAACTTTCAAACACTCAATTTGGTTGAATTGTGTGGAAAAACACTGCACTAAGAAAAGGAAGGGGGGGGGGGTTGCAAAATGTATGTACACATGTACATGGAGAGCTACCATCCTATACTACAATGTATTCTGTTTGTAACTAACCTTTGGCATGGCTTTTATATATTTTATTTGTCACTTGTATTTTGAAACTTGTTTATTTAAATCAACTTTTAATAAAGTTAACTAATAGCCAAGAGTTTATGCTTCAGTAGAAGTTCCTTGTCATGTTCCGGAAAACGGAATAATTAATAAATATTCTAAAATTAGTGTATCGATATAAACATCCGGTGGACATTGCACATGATAGTGACAGCTCAGGTGAAAACAACTAATGCAGACGTTTTCAGCTCAATTTGACTGTTGAATTAGGTTCCTTTAGGTAAGGGTCAATGATTACTTCTTATGTTCTTTGCAAACAATGTGTTGATATTGCCGACTTCTTATACACCCACTGCAAGGTAACTAAGTTAGAAAATTGATCGCCCACAATACCTAGCAACTGTCTGATAAATTTATATTGTCTCAAATACAGTGCATTGTCAGCATTTTCTTTATCTCTCTAAATTTAGGCATGAAGTAATCTATAAATAAAGTGGTTAATATTTAAGACCCGTATTACGTGTACAATGTATGTACTGTACATATAACTGCTGTTGTAGCGGAAAAGATATCATATATATATCTTTTCTGCTACAAGAGTACAATGTAGCTACAGTACATACACATTGTCAACTTTGTAATAAAAAGATATTATATCAGTTTATTAAAAAAGATAAGATTTCAAATTTATAATTGGAACTTTATATAAAATAGATATGATGTCAACATTGTAATAAGAAGTTTATACCAAATAGATGGCAAGAAGTTATTATAAAATACTAAAATAGATATGATGTCAATATTATAATATGAAGTTTTTATAAAATAGATGTTTTCATTATAATAGGAAGTTTATATAAAATAGACATGATGTCAACATTATAATAAGAAGTTTATACTAAATTTGATATGATGTCAACATTATAACTAAAACAACTAATGCAGACGTTTTCAGCTCAATTTGACTGTTGAATTAGGTTCCTTTTGGTAAGGGTCAATGATTACTTCTTATGTTCTTTGCAAACAATGTGTTGATATTGCCGACTTCTTATACACCCATTGCAAGGTAACTAGAAAATTGATCGCCCACAATACCTAGCAACTGTCTGATAAATTTACATTGTCTCAAATACAGTGCACTGTCAGCATTTTCTTTATCTCTCTAAATTTAGGCATGGAAGTAATCTATAAATAAAGTGGTTAATATTTAAGACCCGTATTACATGTACAATGTATGTGCTGTACATATAACTACTATTGTAGCGGAAAAGATATCATATATATCTTTTCTGCTACAAGAGTACAATGTAGCTACAGTACATACACATTGTCAACTTTGTAATAAAAAGATATTATATCAGTTTATTAAAAAAGATAAGATTTCAACATTATAATTGGAAGTTTATATAAAATAGATATGATGTCAACATTATAATAAGAAGTTTATACTAAAATTGATATGATGTCAACATTATAACATGAAGTTTATATAAAATAGACATGATTTCAACATTATAATAAGATGTTTATATAAAATAGACATGATGTCAACATTATAATAAAAAGTTCATGTAAAATAGACATGATGTCAACATTATAATTATAATAGAAGTTTATATAAAATAAATATGATGTCAACATTATAAAAAGAAATTTATAAACATAAAAAGAAATTTATATAAAATAAATATGATGTCAATTTTATGTTAGTTTCATAAGTCAATATGTTACAAAATGCTGTGGTAGCCTATTTCTATTGTTTGATATAAATAGGGATGATGTCTGGTAAGTAAATATGCAGTGATATGATTACCAGATTAATGCTAAATCCTTCCGTCAGCAATGTCACTGAAATAGAAATGATGATATCAGTATTTGGCGATATTATAGCACTCAGCTTCATTGATATAAGACACATTCACCCGGAAGACTCATTTGAACTCTTTGGTTTGACAGACTGGAACAGTTTATTATCATTTTTAGGGATGAATGAGTTAAATTTTTATAAAGAGTTGATTCTGAGTTGACATTCAGTCGTTGATTTAATTATCCTCGGCCTGCCACATACATCTTGGATGAGCTAAGTTGAGTAACAGAAGGAAATTTATCAGTTTGTAATTTTATCTATTCATGATAATATATAAATATGATATTGCTTTCTCATTCATGATTTGCTTCTAAAAAGCAAACTTGTTCTTGCCTAGGATTATAGAAAGTACTTGGGTTTATTCCAGACTAGTCAGATTATCTCCCCTGTTTAAAAATGTTCAACTATATGTTTATCTACGGTAGTTGTGATTTCATACTTATTACTTTTAAATATGTGTGACAAAATGTGTAGTGGTAATTTTTGAGATAAAATAATTATGTACATGAATATGTTATATAATCTGGAATACTAGAGAGACTGCGATGGCCAACTTGTCAATATGTCCAAACATATAAGCTTCCAACTCTGGGTTTTAAGGTTGCCAGGTATGTACTGATCTTAGCTGGGTGTTTTTCTCTAGATACTCCAACTTTTCTTTGCTATTAAACCTGGCACATCCATAAAGTCCAGGGGTAACGGCAGTGAAAGTAACCCCTGGAGTATCGAGGATCAAATTAGGATTTTGAACCAATCAAATAAAATATGGAATTTGACAAATTGATATTCCAATTAGGAAACACACTTAACAATTGAAATGACATATATTTTAATGTAAATTGTTTTTTTAGGAAAATTTATAAAATGTTGTTTTATTCTTTATCCACAGAGAGCTCTATCACCTGAAATCATGCCAAAACAAAAATCAAAGAAGCAAAATAGGTATTTGCCATTTGCTGTTGGTTTCAAAATACCTTCCGAACAGGAAAAAAGAAAGGCAATTGGCTCTTCCCCGATGATTCCAGCATTGGACCCACAGTCTTTTAAAGGGTTTGGCTTTTTCCCACCGATTCCCCGGCCTACCAGTATTGATGACTGGTTAGCTCAGTATGTCGAGGAAGGACAATCGTACAGTGATTACCAGCGACAATGTCCATGGCTATCAAAAAGAAAGCTGAAATACATGCCTCAACAATTTGTTAGCAAAGGCAAAACCATTTTGGAGAAATACCCAGATGGCAAAATATACCTTCTACCTGTTGGAGACTTCAGTGGTGAAAATTGTGTCAAATTCAAATCTTTGAGAGATTTTGCTCAGATATATTTGGGATTACCTGTGGTTGAACTACCTGGAATTGCTCTTGAGGAAGAGAATCATAAAATTTTCTGGACAGAAAATCCAGAAGATCGACCAACACATGGTGCAAGATCAAGTTCTCGAAAGAGAAAATTTGAAATAAACTCCAGATATCATCCAGGGACAAACCGTATACAGTTAAAAATGGACGAGACCTTGTTACGCCTGCGAAGCCTCATTCCAACAGACGCCCTTTGTATGGTCGGTTTGACGATGTATGATCTCTATGGAGATGACACTGACCTCTTTGTTGCTGGAATGGCTGCTGGCAACCATCGTGTGGCAATGTTTAGTTTCAATCGGTATGATCCCGCTCTGAGTTTCTCCATTGAGAAATGGTATGATATCACATGTGATAGCACCATAAGTGCTAGTGAGCGTAGAAAACTTATTCTTCAACGTAGTTGCAAGCTTCTTGTCCATGAAATTGGCCACCTGTTAGGCATTGACCATTGTATATACTATGACTGTTGTATGAACGGCTCTGGCCATTTGTCTGAAGATTTCAGGCAGCCCATGCACCTGTGTCCTGTTGATCTACATAAGTTACAGACATTGGTGGGATTTGACATCGTTGAAAGATACCAGAAACTTGCAGGGTTCTACAAGGAACACAAAATGGAGGAGGAACTTAAGTGGGTAACAAGGAGGATTGAGTTCATCACAGACCAAACAAAATCTTAATGATTAAAACTGTACACAATATCATAGAGATTAAATTATAGATTTGTAAAGAAATGTATTTTATGTCTTCGAAGTTTTGGTAACTAAATGTAATAAGTTAAGCTTTTTTAAGAAATGATTTTCATGTTGAACTTTATATATACTGTACATGTGTATTCTTTAAAAAAAAAAATAGAATATTTGATAATGAAACAAATACTAATTGAGTAACTAATCAGGTTTGTTAATTGGGTTTGTGCAAAACATATTCATACCTAATCATGATGTGTTTCGCTCTATGCAGTATAAAACGTTTGACTTATTCATGCCTTTGTCAGTTTAAACTGAATGCCGATACATGTATTTACATGTACAAACATATTGTATTTAAAATTGACAAACATGATAGATAACCAATACATAAATTTTATGATACCCTTATACTTTTTAGATCATTTGACCCGAAGGGTCTGGATGACCTATCGTCATCATGTATCATCTGTCATCTTATGTCGTATATCGTACGCACGTACGCCATGTGTAAACTTTTCATTCAATTGACTTCTTCTCTATAACCGAAAGGCCCAGGGTACTCATATTGGTCCCACAGCATGCCAACATGAAGGGCTACCAAGTTTATTTATATGAATGACCTAAACCTTCAATCAAGGTCACAGGTATCAAAAAGGTTAAATATTTTAACTTCTCAATAACAGAAAGGCCCAAGGTAATCATATTGGGCTTGTAGAATGCTTGGATGAAGGGTACCAAGTTTATTCAAATGAATGACCTTGACATTCATTCAAAGTCACAGGGGTCAAAAAGGCTAAAATCTTTAGATGACTTCTCAATAACCAAAAGGACCTGGGTAATCATATTTGGCCTGTAGCATGTTGGGATGAAGGGCTACCAAGTTTGGTCAAATGAATGACCTCAACGTTCATTCAAGGTCACATGGGTCAAAAAGGCTAAAATCTTTAAATGACTTCTTCTCAATAACCAAAACGCCCAGGGTAATCATATTGAGCCTGTAACATGCTGGGATGAAGGGCTACCAAGTTTGTTCTAATGAATGGCCTTGATCTTCATTCAAAGTCACAAGGGTAAAAAAATGCTACAATCTTTAAACAACTTATTGTGTATTTCAGTTCTCTCATATATTTTATTAATAGTCAGATGATCATAACCATTAAGGCCCATGGGGCGTCTTTTTGATGGGTTATGTGAATATCATTTTTCTTTAATCATGTTTCTCAGGGAAAATTGAAATATCATGAAATATTATAATTGCTTGTAATTGGACTGTGATATAAAACTTGAGGAGGTTGTGATATTAAGTTTTATCAATTTTGTCACACTTATTTCATATGAAATAAATTTATCAACAATTAAATGTTGTTCTATTGTGGATAGCTGAAGTGCAAGGAATATAAGGTAGGTTCCCTTTTTTGTAATAATTGTAGAAAAAGTGCTCAATTAGTCCACATCGCTCACCTAATACTTTTGGTTTGGTCTGATAAGTTTAACATTCTAATACGACCTGGGTCATTTAAGGATGTTACAGGTTTAAATGGTGGAGGAAAACCGGAGTTCCCTGATAAAAACCACTGAGCAGTGGTTAGTACCTGACACAACATGGGATTTGAACTTGCAACCCAGAGGTGGAGGACTTGTGGTAATACATGTATGTCAAGGCATCTTACTAGTAACCACCCGGCCACTTGCTAATGGTGATCAGGATGCACAATATAGGCTAATGATAGACATTTCAGAATTTTCCATGTTTGACCAAAATAACGTTAGGAAATGAAAGTCAAGGTCATTCCTTTGAACACCTTTAGTAGCCCATCAATTCAGCATGGTACAGAAAAAAATTTCTGTTCAAAGATTTCAACCTACCAACCTTGAATGAATATCAGGGTAATTCATGTGAACTAACTTGTAGTTAATAACTCTTCATCCCACCATGTCACAGGCCCAATATCTGGTATCTAGGCCTTTTACTTGTTGGCAACAAGTCATTCAAAATATTTCAGCTAATTAACCTTGAATGAAGGTCATAGTCATTGATATGAACAAACTTGATAGCCCTTCACCCCAGCATGTTGTAGGGCTAATATATCAGGAGGCAGTTGTGTAGTATTTGATCAACAGAAGTATACAGGAATACACAATTCAAATTTTGCTTCTTAAATCTGTTTTATTTTTATAAACACAATTTTGTGAGCATGACATCATATTAAGTCATAGCTACACATGTAAAACATGTTTGTATTTTGTAGAAACACAAAATGAAATATCAATAAAATAATTCAGGTTTTAAATAACAGAACAGTTTGACACAAATTCAGCAGTTATCAAAGACATTTTAGTTTGTCTCCATTATAATTTCCTGGTTAAAGTACATTGACTTAACTAACTAATGTAAAGGAAGTTATCTAAAATAGACGGCTTTTAATTTATAAAATAATACATCATTTACCACCTTCATAAACAACGCTTGTTTTTAAATAAAATATTCACAGTTTTAAATTGTATCACAGGCTTTCAGCAAATACTCTGCCATGTATTATAGCATGTGGTTAGGAATGCTATAATGTTACATACAGTAGAAGAAACCTATTTTGGAGTAATCATAAAAAAGTGTACAGTAAAATCCCATACATTACATCTGACAGTATACATCAAGTCCGTAGTTGTGTTTAATACAATGAAATGAATGATAATTTCCAAGACAGAGTGCTTTAAAATAAACTGAAAAATCCATTTGTTTAGCTTCAATTCCATGTAAAATTTTATTGTTATTCAATTCTTTAACCAAAAACACTCCACAACATATTATTGTAGAAACAAAACTATAAAGAATAAAAAGATTTCATGATAAATAAAAAAAAAAAAGCAGATATTTCTTCATGTAATTAGTATTTTCTTCAAAGATCAACAAGGCACAAACACAACAACACAGACTGGTCTGTTTCTCAGCATCCCTGATAAATAATCGTGGTATTGGGTACCATGGAATCTTCACCAGATGTCAGGTCACCGGAGGTCAGAGGTTATCACTAGAGGTCAGAAGTCACCATTAGAGGTCATAGGTTAAATAAGTTCAAATGTGAGTTCTCTAATCTTGTCAGTAAAATTGTGGTCCTTTTACAGAAGATAGGAATCAAAAGTGAGACAGATTACCATTATTACTGATAATGCTGAATTTTTTTTATAGTATAGAGACTTTTATAAATATATTGTATAATGCTCTTATATCTGATGAATAATTATGAACAATCTCTGACCAAAAATAGAAAAGCAGACATCTGTTAAACATATCTTCTTCACCACTAACATGACAGACAAATGTATCTTGTTTAACCAAGTTTCTAGAAAATTGCAGCATAGTATTTCATGCCACCAGTGAATAGTTAAGACAAAACAATGCATTCTTGTCATTATTATACACCTGGTAACAAGCAGTGATATCCTATCTATTGTGTATATGGTTCGAGACATCAACTTATGCAGTGTTTTTTTTTTTTAAATAGTATCGGTCATAACCAGCAAATATTTAAAAACTATGAACTTAAATTTAATGTCTATCAGATTTGATGTATAACTAGTGTCATCAGACCTAAAAAGACAACATCTGTTATCTAAAGTTTCAACACTGACAATTCATGAACAAAATTTCAAGTAAAATACATGTGGGGCCCTTTCCTTTGTACTTATATGTGGAAGGGGGTTAATGATCAGAATGTCTGTTACCACCGGCTTGTCACCTATTTAGTATTATATACTGGTATGTAGTTGCATATCTATCATTAATTCAAATTTTCTGTAAGAAATGTAATCATCACAGATTTTTAAATAACAGCAAATCAGCTAAAAAAATATGTGAATATCACAGATTTAAAGAACTATATACTGTGTAATATTGGCTAACTTGTCTATAGCACTGAAACCATCCAATCAAAATAAATTAACATTGAATTATGCAAATCTGAGGAATGTTACAATTTGTTTATGGATACACCAGACTTTTTTTTAGATAGTAAAACATAACATAAATATATATTCTGACAGTAAAATCAAAACAGTTCTGGAATACAAAAATACCCCAAAACTATAATATGTTTATATTAATACATATCATATAACAAGGATTATTATTTTATTTATCCTTATAAGGATAAAAAGTACATGTAGGTGTTAAAAAATACAAAAAAAAACTATCACAGTGACACCATGCTGTACATGTACTAATTATTGAACCAGGAATCATTGAAGGCCTTACAATCGGTTACTGAAGTGACATTTACAATGCTGACCACATGCACATCCGATTATCTACAGAATCAAAAGTTCATCTTTTTTATGACTCTGACTTTAGCAAAGGTTGATGATAATACAGGTCAAAGGTCACCTTCTTTAAAGACTTGCTTGTACTATGGTAATTTTTACCTCAACATAGGTTAATGATACGGGTCAAAATTCATCCTCTTCTTGGAATTGTTTGCACTTTGAACAATTTATACAAAGATGAACATTGATTTTTTTTTTACAACCCAAATAGCTGGTATTGCTCACTGGGGCCAGTCTATTAATATTTATTTTTTCTGTAAAGTTATAAACAAATACATTGTGTTAAATATTGAGACAGTCTCTATTTAACTTGTGCTGTACTAGGCGGTGTTATTGGGTCAAGGTGAGCAGTCTTGACCTTCATTGGCACTGCCTGCTGTTTCATCATGGCCTCGTACTTTAGAGCGTTTTGTTTCCTCTCCTCCTGTAACCAATACAGCATCTCTATCCTGTCCCACTTCATCTTCTCCTCATACGACCGACCCTGGGGACAGAAAGTACATGTTTAGGAAATTATCCTCATATGATCAGCCCTTGGGACAGAAATTACATGTATATATAGATGTAGAGAAATTATTATCTGGCTTTCAAGGTCTATTTGACCCATTCAATTCTCAAAACATGGCCGATAAAATTATTCAAAACAAGGTCTCATGAAATCCCAAAGATATAATTCCTGCAAAAATAACCAACCATACAGAATAATAATACTTACCTTATATGTGATAATATCTTGAAAGTGTTGTGTCATGTAATCTATCTCAATCTTAATCTCACGGTCGTAATAGTCAATTCTCTGTAGAAAAAAAGAGTTATTATTAGTATATTTATTAATAAGAAAAAAAGAAAAAGAAATAAAGGACATATGACATAAATGCCCCGCCTCTATTTGGCATCAGAATAGGACAGGATGGGAGAGGACACAAAGGGGCTAACACTAGGTGCTCCTCTTATCATGGATGAAGTGAAGTGTAAGACACACATGCCCCATATAGATCTATCAGAGTTACTTCCCTTTGTTTCATTTTATCAGTACTGTACTGACAGAATGAAACAAAGGAAAGTAAATGATAGATCAAAATCACTCCATATATCAAAGCCAGACGAGACATACCGTAATAGGAATGGACTGATAGGCTAGGATGGTATGGGCATTGGTGACATGAATACTGTTATATATACATATGTAAACGCAATCACATGTATAACTTTTAACCATTTACAAAATGTATGTAAATATTACCATATATCTATATAAGCCAAATATGGCTTTCCAATGATGTTGGACTGATGAGATACTGATGAGATATTACAATTTATATGTCAATCCCCACTTCATTTCATAACGATGGCATAATTATGGTGAAAATATGATCTGGGTCATTTAGTAACTTAATAGTTACAGCTGCTAAAACTGCTGATGAAGCAAAACATCAATGTGACCTAAATACCCTGACATTTATATATGGACATAGAGGTAAGTCTATCTGAGCTGACATGAGAATTATGAGGGCCTGCATTTTTAGTAGTGTACTAATCTACAGAGAGACCCTGGTACTGATGATGGATGGCGTTTATTACAGCTTGATAATCACATTCAGGGTGAAAGGTGACAGGTCACTAAGGTCGCTTCAGTACACATGTACCATGATTTTTTTTATTTGCACTGATAACCCACAGGGTCTATCTATGAACCAGCAAGTAGATATAGCATTAACATCTAAACACCATCAATTGTTGAACTGCAATGATATTTAAGTAATTACAGAAGCAGATAACACCATTCTAATCTACTGCATTGTAGTTGATCAACGTTTATTCTACAATATTAATAATCACTGTGGTATTGAAATTTTTTCACAATATTCAATATTCCACATGACATATAGTTTTTAATGAAGTATAGATGTATTTCTCATTTGGACTTGCCTTATAATAGAAACTTCTCTGTTTGGCCTCCTGTAGTCGTTTCACTGAACTGCCCTTGTTACCTGTATGGGAGTAAAAAACACTTATAAGTAAGCTATTCACAAAAATTCAAAATATTCCACTTTTCTATCCCAACATCATATATACAAGTATATAATTTTATCATATCCAAGAAAATGCCCATGCACACACAAAATACCTTTTGAAAGACTCCTTTCACATACTAGGGGTAGACCCCTTATTGTTGCATGTAGGTCAAAGGTTAAAATAAAGGTCAAAGTGCCTTATTCTTACCATGATAGCCACTTTATGGAGGTAAATCAAAGACCTTAGTATCCAGATCTAATGACAAGTCGTGTAACCTTAAGAAAGCTTTTCTGTTTTAATCAGTGGTGAAAAAGTAGGTCACAGTGACCTATTTATGGTATATACCTTGCCTAAGTAAAATGATAGCCTTGGTATTACGTACCTGGTAATATAAATTTTTGTGGTAAATCATGCTATATGCAAGACAGGATTATGTACAAGAGCACACACATGTAATGCAAACCAGGTCTCAACCCTACATCTAACTTTTACATGTAGAATAAATTGACAAGGTTAAATTCATGATGGACATAGATGCTGTACTTTACCTTTCTCAAAAAATCTGTTTGGATCTGAGGCATTACGTTCAAATTTCTCCAGTTTTGCCAATAAATCTTCTCTTTTTAATATGAATTCTGTTACTTTCTCCCAGCGGTCAATCACCTAAACAGAATACAAAAAAAGAATTTGGTTTTATTTCAGAAATTTTAGCTATTTGAATTGGAAAAAGATTACATGCATTTTTTTGAGGACAGGAATTAATACCAGATTAGGATACCTCAAACAGCCGTGAGTAGAACTCGTTACAGCTGTATTTGATAGCCATATCCAGTCGATGAGAGTCCGGCATTTCCAGCGATTTCCAGACTTTTTCCAATCGATCCTGTGGTGACAGAGGTGCATCTGCTCCTGCACTCTGAAAGTAACACATAAACGAATTGATTATCATTTAATCCCGAAAAATTCACTGAAAGTCTGGAAAAAAATGAACTACATTTATGACAAAATTTATTGTTTAATGGTATCATATGAAAAAGGTCTAAGTTAAAAAAAAAATATTAACCAAAGATAAGCCATTCATAAATTTTCACAGAAGTTGTAAATATACATGAAATTTATGCATGAAAGAGTTATACAAAGACATAGATCAAATATTTCAGGGAGAACTTTCGACTATTTCTATTATATCTAACAGCCACATACCTCTTCTGACCTCTCCGTGTCCATTTTGCTCATGGTACCAGTTACAGACGTCACCTTAGATTGTCTCGACTGTCTGGACTGTATAAAATCTCTGTCCAAAAAATAATCAACAGATTGAAAACTCAAAGTTTCTGCAAGTCAAAAATATCCCCACCTCCATATGAAAATTGGAATGTGACAGGATGGATGTGGTCAACCCTGTATGACCCCTCCCCCCCACACCCACTCCCATCAATAATGACAGCATCAATAAAAATATCTGTCAAAACTATAAACTAAAATAACTGGAAAGATATACCGACAAGTGTATATATGAAACTTTGACCATCACAATGTGAATCTGGATATATAGGCATGATATTGATATGGTCATTTTTCCTAATCCTTTTTTTTGTGACCATGCAAACTTGTGTGCTCCTAGATACTGTTACCATAGATAAAACATTACCATGCTTGGTAGTGTGAGTATAAGATAGTCACTATACCTGGTTGATGTTTTCTCCTGTAGTTTTGCTGAGTGGCGAGCTGCAGCACGCTCCTGTAAAGTCTTGGCAGACTTTGTAGTGTCCGCTGATTTTTGTCTTTTGGAGGAAGCATCATCATCTTCTGTATAAGAAATAGAAAATATAGTATTAAATTGTTAGAAAATGGCAAAATTATCTTAAATCTGGCAGGTACAATGTGGGAGTGCACAGAGTTTTAGGTGTTTACCTGTTTTTACCTGTCAAAGATCAGTAATCTACAAAAACTAGCTTAAACAAGATCTAATTGTGACGGTGCCGTCACATAAATTTCCCCCAATCTCCACAGAGCCTAATTTGACAAGAGTAACATCCCCTGAATGATGGCATGACATTATTTTACCAATATTAAAATAAATTTATTTCGCAGAAGAAAAATGCTTTTTGAAAAGTCACATTATTTAAAATTAATATATTAGGCACAGCAATGCCTATAATTGTATTAGATTTGTATTCTCAACCTTGTTCCTTTTTGTTCAATTTTGACCAATTACATGCCGTGGCAGCCATCTTGATTCCTGGTCTGCAAAAGTTGCACCCAAAAAAAAAGTTTTATGTCACTAGTAACAGTATGATCTATAACTTAAAAATACAACAAAAATGAACTTCGACCTATAGTTGAGGGAAGTTTCTGTAAGTGCTGGGTCCTTGTCTAGACCTCCCCTACAGTAACAATCGCTTACCATCTATAAGTGCTGGGTCCTTGTCTAGACCTCCCCTACAGTAACAATCACTTACCATCTATAAGTGCTGGGTCCTTGTCAATCGCTTACCATCTATAAGTGCTGGGTCCTTGTCTAGACCTCCCCTACAGTAACAATCGCTTACCATCTATAAGTGCTGGGTCCTTGTCTAGACCTCCCCTACAGTAACAATCGCTTACCATCTATAAGTGCTGGGTCCTTGTCTAGACCTCCCCTACAGTAACAATCGCTTACCATCTATAAGTGCTGGGTCCTTGTCTAGACCTCCCCTACAGTAACAATCGCTTACCATCTATAAGTGCTGGGTCCTTGTCTAGACCTCCCCTACAGTAACAATTGCTTACCATCTATAAGTGCTGGGTCCTTGTCTAGACCTCCCCTACAGTAACAATCGCTTACCATCTATAAGTGCTGGGTCCTTGTCTAGACCTCCCCTACAGTAACAATCGCTTACCATTCTATAAGTGCTGGGTCCTTGTCTAGACCTCCCCTACAGTAACAATCGCTTACCATCTATAAGTGCTGGGTCCTTGTCTCCCTACAGTAACATCTCCCCTCAGTACACAATCGCTTACCATCTATAGTGCTGGTCCTTGTCTAGACCTCCCTACAGTAACAATCGCTTACCATCTATAAGTGCTGGGTCTTGTCTAGACCTCCCCTACAGTAACATCGCTTACATCTATAAGTCTGGGTCCTTGTCAGACCTCCCTACAGTAACAATCGCTTACTGGGTCCTTGTCTAGACCTCCTACAGTAACAATCGCTTACCATCTATAAGTGCTGGGTCCTTGTCTAGACCTCCCTACAGTAACAGCCTCTATAAGTCTAGACCTCCCCTACAGTAACAATCGCTTACCATCTATAAGTGCTGGGTCCTTGTCTAGACCTCCCCTACAGTAACAATCGCTTACCATCTATAAGTGCTGGGTCCTTGTCTAGACCTCCCCTACAGTAACAATCGCTTACCATCTATAAGTGCTGGGTCCTTGTCTAGACCTCCCCTACAGTAACAATCGCTTACCATCTATAAGT
The DNA here is from genome assembly GCF_041381155.1 of Argopecten irradians. Taxonomy (NCBI): domain Eukaryota; kingdom Metazoa; phylum Mollusca; class Bivalvia; order Pectinida; family Pectinidae; genus Argopecten; species Argopecten irradians. The sequence goes on along the minus strand of NC_091143.1, from coordinate 27,197,304 downwards.
GCTGGGTCCTTGTCTAGACCTCCCCTACAGTAACAATCGCTTACCATCTATAAGTGCTGGGTCCTTGTCTAGACCTCCCCTACAGTAACAATCCCTTACCATCTATAAGTGCTGGGTCCTTGTCTAGACCTCCCTACAGTAACAATCGCTTACCATCTATAAGTGCTGGGTCCTTGTCTAGACCTCCCCTACAGTAACAATCGCTTACCATCTATAAGTGCTGGGTCCTTGCCAGCCTCCCCTACAGTAACAATCGCTTACCATCTATAAGTGCTGGGTCCTTGTCTAGACCTCCCCTACAGTAACAATCGCTTACCATCTATAAGTGCTGGGTCCTTGTCTAGACCTCCCCTACAGTAACAATCGCTTACCATCTATAAGTGCTGGGTCCTTGCTAGCCTCCCCTACAGTAACAATCGCTTACCATCTATAAGTGCTGGGTCCTTGTCTAGACCTCCCCTACAGTAACAATCGCTTACCATCTATAAGTGTGCTGTGGTCTGGCCGTAGACCTCCCCTACAGTAACAATCGCTTACCATCTATAAGTGCTGGGTCCTTGTCTAGACCTCCCCTACAGTAACAATCGCTTACCATCTATAAGTGCTGGGTCCTTGTCTAGACCTCCCCTACAGTAACAATCGCTTACCATCTATAAGTGCTGGGTCCTTGCCGAGGCCTCCCATAAGAATTGTGTTAACATTCCACATTCCTTCTTCATATTTGTTCTTTACTTCTTTCAGTTCATTAATCTTTCTCTCTCGCTCCCTGTTAAATGTGATCACAAATCTAATTAGATATTCAGTAACAAATACAAAACCTAGAAATGACATAAATGGACAAAACTCATAAAATGATTAACTGTTTAGGCAGGCTTTATTTAGGAATTTCGTATCATTATATGTTTTAGTAAAAATATCTGGGGGAATTGAAAAATAAAATAAAAAAGGAAATGTTTAAATCGCTTTTTTATTAAAATAAGTTTTAAATTAAAATCAGTGTATACCAGGTGATTAATAGTCAACGTTTATTTTCATTTAATGAGACCTTTTGCACAACCCTGAAAGTGTCAAAGCTAATTCATTCAAAACTAAACAAAAAAAATCTGAATAAGAAGTTAAACAATGTTTTTCATATATCATTTTGTTCATGAATATTAGTTAGGTAAAGTAAATCCCGTTCTTAGAGAACTTACTCATACTGAAAAGAAAATAAAAACTTTGGGCTATTTTCTTAATGCTTAATGTCTTTAACTTACAACATAAATAACAAGTATCATCTACAATGAAGGGGTGAATAAATAATCTATCGCTGATAAGGTGAATTGATGGGTAACACAAAGATGTAAGATACAATTTCATTTCTTGGTAGTTTCACTTGCTGTCTTTTTTTTTATTATTTACTTCACATTAAAGTCCTGATTAATTTGAAACCCAGAGTATCAAATAAAAACTAATCAACCTAGGGTCAGGATATGTGTTTCAAACTCAAGCCCCTGAGATAAAAAGCTATATATTGCCACCTTTATCTTTCTGCCACCACCACCAAACTAGAAACGGGTCACACTTTATCAACATAGCCCTCTTTTTTCATAAAAATGATCATTATTAATAAGTTGTCGAAAAAAATAAAATGGTCAGCCATGGCAATTTTCAAACTTTCCATCACCTGTTGTTAAGAGCACTGCAGAATTAACATAATTTACATACATATATGATGCCAACATTCACAGTAACAATTAAAGCTTACATGATAATTTATTTTTATCCCCGGGAAGATTTTTCTACTGTATATTGAAATATGACATACAAAAATGGATGGTCGGGTGGTCTTTTGTGCTGAAATATTTATAATTTCACCAAATACAGTCAGAGCTTGACTGTCTGATTCAATTTTAAGAAGCATATGTGCAATGCATATGCAAATCAACTGAAATAAATTTGAATAATCTTTAATGCAGACAGAGTTCCCATCTCCCATCTCTGTTTATTTTTTTTTTCGTAAAAAATCCCCACTTCATTGTTTTTATTTTTGCAGTTAATAACTTTGACAACAATCAAAGATGTCATTTATTAAAATAAATAAATTAAAAGTGATACTTTAAGCTACATTCTACAGCTAATTCTGATATCTAGAACAAGACAATGATCTATATGAAAATATTAAAATTCATTAATTATTAACTACAAGTGTATTCTATGTAAAGAAATGCACATTATGACCAATGCTACTATCGGTAAGCCAAAATTTGCTGGGTTTACTCCTAAATTTGCACACTACATATAGCAATGATGGACAGAGATGGAAACATCAGGATGATAAAATGATGCTGCCGATTAGCGATGTATCTAGGCGAAAATCTACACAACTACCAGTATACTTACACCTCTCCCTTATGGCGTTTCCTGTAAGGTAATTATGTGATAAAATTCCTAGCCCTTTACCACAATGTCACTTTTTTTTTATTTATCTTATTTTCAGATGCAGTGATAGAGATGATGCACCATATGATACAATGCACTTGGAAAAAAATCCATACAAAAAAAACATGCTGTTATTTATCACAAACTTTAAAGATAAAATTATGGTCGGGACTTTATATACATGCGTTTATTATATCAGGTAATCCTAAAATTATTGTGAAAGGGATTTGAAGACAATAATTATGTAAACACAATGCATCCTTATTGCAAAATTCTTCCATTGAATTTTGTGATTGAATATCAATGAATTGCTGACACCATGCATAATAGGAAAACCTATCTTAGTTACAACCTCTGTGTGAGGACCACCCGGAGTCTAAAAAGTAGATTTTGATCTTTGTATTAAGACCTTTTCCCATTGGGTGGTCTATATAGACAGGTTTTACTGTATCTAGTAAAACCAAAAGTTAAAAAAAAAAGACCTTCATACCTCATTTCTGAAACTTTGCTGGAGTGTGGTTTCGGAGGTTTGGGTACACCTGACAGTGTCATGTGACTCGGCTGAGGAATGGAGTGTGTGTAGATTGATATTGGAGGGGCCGCCGACTCCTCATCTTCTTCATCTTCGTCATCGGAATCGAAAAAGTGGAATGTGGCACCAAGATAGTCGTTTTCCTAGTTATAAAATTGATAGAATCTAAAGTAAAACATTTTCATTTTCTCTTTATATCATCAGCTATTTTACGCTGTCAAGTATATCATAATTTGCTTTTGATCTTGATAATGAGACGTACATGATATGATATGAAATTACGAAATTACTGTAACATTTTGGCAATTGTATATATAATTAACACTTTCAAATAACATATTATGATTACTACTGAGGTATGTAAAATATTAACAACTTTAAATTGAAATTAAGAAATTTATCTTTACAAAGCAACAAAATGTATTCTCTTTTTAACACTGATAACAAAAAATGTCATTATGATTATGAGAACTGGCAGTGAAGGAGAAAATGAATTACATACTTGGCACCAGTATACCACTACACAAACAATTTGACTAGCAAAAATCTTCTCCATATATGTGCACTAGCTATAAACAACATATCCACACAATCACCTACACTAGGAAGCATCATATTTACCTTCAATAGATAATGACCTTGACCTTAAAGGTTGAGTGTATAATAATCAGAATCTTACTGTATGATGACCTTGACCCCGAAATGACCTTTAATTATGAGAGTTACTAGATCACCATCTTGAAACAGACGATAACCTTGAATTTACAGTTATATCTTTGGTACTATATTTTGACCTTAATATTTCAGTTATAATTCAGTTGAGCAATTTTCAAAAAAGTTTTGGTCATCTTACGTTCGACATTTAAATGTTGGACAATTATGTTAACAAGGTCATGTATACAAATACCTCACACCAGTCAACAAAACGTTAACACAATCCATTTTACCGTTATCAGGGACAGGTACAATTCTAAGATGTTAAAATAAAACACTTTATTCATAAAATCTGAATTCCAGAACCCATAAAATCTGACAAAGACAACTCAATGCTACTCCCCAATCCTATTACACAGAAAGACTGATACATATATCAGGGATTTATCAAAATGCTTTCAGAAACGAGCTAATGTAATCAAAACCTTTCATTCAAATTTCTTAATTAATTAAGACAGAAATACTTTTCATAAAAATTATAATGTACGAAACTTTGTTCTATTAAAGGAGAACTTATGAGTATTACATCAAATAGATATCTGAGTGACACTTCCGTTTCATTGTACATCAGAGTTCAACATTGAATATAATTTTGAAGTAAGGTGACACACATTTCTAATTTCATCATATTGTAAACATGGTATTACTTTTATTTATTGAAGTCCTCGAAAAGGAATGTGATATATAAAGAATGATAAAATATGTGTGATTTGGTATTTTATGATGTAAAACTATGTTTTTTTTTAGGGTATACATATTTTTCAGAAATTTCTCTTTTTGTAGGTTGAACTGACACACCTATAAATCATGGAATACCTACAGGTCGTTGGAAACCACTGTCTTTTATTTATTTTTTTAATCTAAAGGTTATTTCATCTTGTCATGAATTTGTTTGATCATGGAAGTAAAGGTTATGATAAATCCCTGTCTATATATGAAAGATTAAGTCTGTAAGCTTGTCAGTAAACTTTAACGTAGTTGACACATGACACAGTTACTCCACGTACGTCAAGTTGTCAGTGACAAAAACATAAGTACTGAAAGAATCTTACATTGGCCTGAAACAATGAGAAAAATGAAATAAAATTACAGCAATCGACATAAAATCAGTGGCAATGTTCAATAGTGAATAAGTATTCAACGGAGTGAATATTTGTTGTGAATATGACAGATGAAGTTTAAGATAAATGAAACAAAGTGAGGTGGTATGTGTTTTATGTTAATTAGTATAAGACTAATTAATAAAATTGGTTTGCCTTAACATATCTTTCTATAACATCTCCCCTTCAAAAGAAGAAAGAAAGAACAAAATATGGAAAATTTCAAACATATCACTTTAAATCTCCCCTGGTTAGATCTAAGTCAAGCCCAGAATTTAATTTCTATTTTGAAAATAACATAATATAGAGATATATTAAATTCAAGTGTCACCAATAAGTGAGAATATATTCTTGTAGAAATCTTGAACAAAATATATGTGTATGTTGTAAAAGTTAGTTATTCAAGATAACCACAATGTGTTATAGCATGCATAGAATATTAAAACAAAGACATTAGTTAACTCACAAACAGAAACGTTCTATAAGGGAAACAGAATCAAAATCAAACATTTGTTTTCACACGAAAAAAATAAAATAAAAAAATTGTGTTTATATTCCTTTCATAGTCTTTGGTAGGATTTCAAGATATTATTTTTCACTGCTGGTAATAACTAATAAGAATCAATAACGGTCTAGCAATTTATGGAACTGAATTGTACCAAATATGATTTGGGAGTCAGAGTTACAAGGACTCATAAATGGTGTCTCAATCTTTTATGTTTGTTTATATAGCCACATATGCTTTGTAGTCTGAAACATTATGATAATTTTAATTTGCAACAAAAGGTTTAATTCAACTTGAATTAACATAAATATGAACACGGCGACATGCTATTATTTTACCTGTACTATCGTAACATTGGAGAGGTTGGCTGCCAGTAAGGATGGCACGCTATGAGTCAGTGGTATCTTTGGTAACAAAAGTGTTTGGCTATCCTTGTGGTCACCTCCTGTACCATTGCTAATACGATTTTGCCCCGCACGTTTCAGGATGGACGGACTTGGACGACCATCTGGTGTATTTAGGTAGCATTTATTTGCTGATTTTTTTTCAGACAGGACACTGTCCTCAGCGGGAATATAATATGAACTTTGGTCCATTGGGTAATACTCCAGTACTTGTTTTAAATCCATAGAAGGAAGACTGAGAATGGCCAATTTGTCCGAGCTCAAGGATCTGGTGCTAGAGGAGTGTTCCTGCACAGAGCTACTGTTTGAAGGAGTAGCGGAAAATTCTAGAACGCCTGGAACAAGTTTCCCCTATTTTTAGAAATGATAGAGAGAAAGATACACAAAGCAAGATGGATTAATGCCATGATAAACACACACTATGTTATTAATGAACTAGAAACACATACCCTCTGAAAATTCTTCTACTCATTTTTTAATTTATAAGTTGAAATTGCAATGTTTCCGAGTTTTTATTCAGTATTCAGTTTGGAATTCTTATACAAAAATCTCGAAAGATTTCTGATCTGAAAATGCTTTTTGCTTAACATGATTGTAGCTAAAACTGTCATCTGTTTTGTTACGATGAGTAGGTTCTGAATTTTGAGAGTTTGCTGAAGGAACGCTATATATTAATCACGTTTTTGTACTAGTACATTCAAATCTGTCAAGAAGATTTTTTTGTATTAAATTACTAGAAATATGAATTCATAACTCAAAATATTTTGTGTTTCAAAACAATTTTCACTGAGACAGATTTGACAGTGTGACAAAAGTATAAGTTGTCACTAGTGACTAGCTAGAGAGAAATGTAAGTACTAACAGGCTAGGCTGAAAGAGAAAAACAGAAAAAGGCTGAAATAAAGAGAAAGTTAGTCAAGTCACAAACAGAAATCACTTCACAATCACGGAAATTCATTCTGGAGAATGAAACAGACTCCAACGGGAATCTTTATTTATGCAATTGATAAAATCAGAAGAAATCTTTTAAATGCTCAGGCCAAAATTAGGCAGAATATCAGTACAGGCAATATTCTTAATGACTGCCCTGAAATCGATATTGTCAACCTAATTTCAACAATTCGTTTGAGTCAAATTTCGGATGAGTCACAATATTTTTGACTGTCCTTTGATTTTTGAGATAACAAATTTTTACAATTGCTACTAATACTAAGAATATTTCCATGAAATTTCAGCCAATATGTCACTAACATAGAGTTGGATTTCCCGAGTGAAATTCTTTCTGTGATGTTTAGATTATGATATTGATATGAGTATCACTGCAGTCCAAACCAGGTGCTAACTAGTGCATGCTATAGGACACAACCGTCACCACTACACTCTAAACACTACAAAATCTGTACCGTGGTCGACAGGTATTTCATGTAATCGTCGCTCGTCACAGTACTTTTCCACCACTGAAGCCATGAGGCATATGTACGTGCCATCTTTTCTGCTACAAATTTTGGCATGTTATCCCCCTGCAACATCTGTGACATCTTGCCAGGGTTGTGCATGGCATCGTGAACACGTTCCATATTTGGAGTCTAAAGAAAATCATTCCAAAAATCAACTTAAATTAATTTTGTTTTTACTCAATGCCATATTATCATGTTAATGTTTATAATATTGATTATAATACACGTACATTTCAATATACAGTATGCAACAATGAACATGTAAAATCTGACGAAAGAAATTCTTGTTTAATCTCATTCTGTCGAAATGCATAGTCTTTAAACTATTTTTTAAGATTGTTGCATTACACAAATGCAAAAATTTGCCTTGAGTAGCCTTTATTACATATGAAATATCAAAATATCAGCTTTTAATTTGAATATATAAAGATAAGTTGATTTTTAAATTATGGATATAGAAATCAGTGTTACAGATAATCTTCTCCCTCAGATAATATGCTCAATGTTGCATACTTCAATGACAAAACTCAGAAAAAGAAATATTTCAATCGAGGAAATATTGAGATTTTTAGACCATTTCCCATTATCTATCAATGTGCCCTTTCACCACATTAATTATGAATGTTTATAAATATGATGTTTTAAAAAATTATAAAAAAATTAAATAAAAGACGTATGTACATAATGCATTAATAAATTCATGTGTTACAACAATCATCTCTTGTAGTTGAAAACACAATATATAAAAGGTTGTCATTTAGCAAATTAGATGTTTTTGATAATTATGATTCAGAAACATCAAAAACGTAGTTATTATACAGACAGTTTAATAGTTAATTAAGATACTAAACCAATCAGTAATTTTCAAAATCACAATTTATGAGGACTCACATCTTAGTTATATTATAACACATACATTCCCTTATAAATCAAACACAAATCATAAATATATTTCATAGTAAAAACACAGGTATATGTAATATACATGAAAATTCAAACAGAAATTATACACATGCATTTGTTTTATGCATTTCATGAATAAATTTTCATAATTAAGATCAACTGTTCCACAGAATTTAGTTTAATATTCTCAAGTTACTATTTTAATTGTGTTATATTCTGTGTTATATTCTAGCTGTCATACAACATCTCATGCTGCAAACAAACACACATACTAACAAATGATCATATTCAGTTAATAAGGAAACAAATATAAATCTAACTGTTAAAGTCTATACAAGGACAATATTAACATTTGATTTATTAATTGTAAATAGACAGACATGTATTTAAATACATAATCTTGTCTTAACCACTTGTTTAAGACTCTTTTAATCTTCGACTAGTTTGTTTAACATTGTCTTACCTACAGCAGCCCAGACCGGCCTGTTTATCAAAATCCTATCATCGGTAGGGAATACTGAACATAGCACCTAAGATCTTCTTCATTGGCAAAACACCCTTAACAACTGAGTTGTCATGTAACACCCATTATGTCCATTCCTCTACTCTAACGTCATTAAGATTATAGACAAGTTATAGAATATGACACAAATAAGTTAAGTGATCATGCTCAACACCTGGTTATATACTCTCTGGTCTACACACTTTCTCCTTATATTACTTACTAAGTTGCTAAGCCACTGTTAGGCATCAGAGAAAATAAACAAATTTATTATCATTTCGTTTCATAAAAGTTATGGTTTATTCTTTGCAACTTGGATTTCACACATTCAGAAAGGACCGTTTAGATTTCAGATCTATATCAACGGAAATTTGATCAAGAACCAACCATAAATCTACATAACATACCGGTACTGAAAAACATGATTGTGCATTGTAGACTTAAGAATTCTGAATGCAATGGAATACAAGTACATGTAATGTCTTTTTGTTAAATTTACAGAACTTAAAATAATTATACTGGCCTCTATTGAAAGGAAACAAGAGATCCCAGAGGGATTTTGGCGCCCACCATAGAATGATCTATGTCTGACAATGGAAAGAAGGATCTTTTCCCTGCTTTTCAAACTTTTTCAAATATACAACATATGATATTTAAGACAAATCGCTTTATTGTTCTCTGAGAATCAGCTGTGAAATCTAAGATGGCGACAGGTTGGCCATCTTGTTGACCAATCAGTTCCAAAGGTACTATGCACAACTAAAGCCCAAGGGGAAACTATGCATGAAATATGAGAGATATCCCTTCAGTAATTGCAGACAAATAGTGATAACTATCCAAATACAAGATGGCTGCCTGGCGGCCATCTTGTTGACCGATCAGTCTAAAAATGCAATGTGCACAACTAGGGTCATAGGGGAACATACATATGACATTTGAGAAACAACCCTTCAGTACTTTCTGAGATATAGCGGTAACAAACTTTAACTATCAAAATCCAAGATGGACGCCAGTCGGCCATCTTATTCACTGATCGGTCCCAAAATGCAATATGCACAACTAGGGTCCTAGGTGAATCTACATATGCCATTTGAGAAACATCCCTTTAGTACTTTCTGAGAAATAGCGGCAACAAACTTTAACTATCAAAATCCAAGATGGTAGCCGGTCGGCTATCTTGTTGACCGATCTTTCTCAAAATGTAATATGCACAACTTGGGTCCTAGGGGAACCTACATATGAAATTTGATAAAGATCCCTTCAGTACTTTCTGAGAAATAGCGGTAACAAACTTTAACTATCAAAACCAAGATGGCCGCCAGTCGCCCATCTTGTTGAGCGATCGGTCCAAAAATGCAATATGCACAACAAGGGTCCTAGGGGAACCTACATACGAAATTTGAGAAAGATTGCTTCAGTACTTTCTGAGAAATAGCGGTAACAAACTTTAACTATCAAAATCCAAGATGGCCGCCGGTCGGCCATCTTGTTGAGCGATCGCTCCAAAATGCAATATGCACAACTAGGGTCCTAGGGGAACCTATATATGAAATTTGAGAAAGATCCCTTAAGTAATTTCTGAGAAATAGCGGTAACAAACTTTAACTATCAAAATCCAAGATGGCCGCTGGTCAGCCATCTTGTTAAGCGATCGGTCCCAAAATGCAATATGCACAACTAGGGTCCTAGGGGAACCTACATATGAAATTTGAGAAAGATCCCTTCAGTACTTTCTGAGAAATAGCGGTAACAAACTTTAACTATCAAAATCCAAGATGGCCGCTGGTCGGCCATCTTGTTGAGCGATCGGTCCCAAAATCCAATATGCACAACTAGGGTCCTAGGGGAACCTACATATGAAATTTGAGAAAGATCCCTTTAGTACTTTCTGAGAAATAGCGGTAACAAACTTTAACTATCAAAATCCAAGATGGCCGCTGAGTGATCGGTCCCAAAATGCAATATGCACAACTAGGGTCCTAGGGGAACCTACATATAAAATTTGAGAATGATCCCTTCAGTACTTTCTGAGAAATAGCGGTAACAATAATTGTTAACGGACCGGACGGACGGACGGACGGACGACGGACCACGGACGAAAGGCGATTTGAATAGCCCACCATCTGATGATGGTGGGCTAAAAAATGCTACAAATCATCTTAAATCTGAATATTTTGACAAGTAAGTATAACTGAAAGAAAATGCCGAAATAATACTTTTTGAACAACAATTTTCAGTTTTATTTTAGAATATAACATTTATTCTATATAATAGCTATGTCATGAAAGTTCTTCCAACTCTTCTTTATTCTATGAATCAATTTGAAATTACTTACTGTTGGCTGAAAGATGTCCTCTCCCAGGAAATTTTTAGGTGGGTTGTTTGGTCTACAGGGACAATTTTGTACATATATATTACCAGGGTAGAATCAGTGGCATATATTCCATAAATAGCTTGTTTAAGAAAGAAATACCTTGGCAGAACAACAAATAATTTATCTTATAACATCTAATAATAAAGTTTTAAATTATCACGAAGGAAAAAAAATGTTCCGCTTCAATGAATTTATTTCAATAAAAAATCCACTTTGAATGGCTAAAAAAGATTTATCTTCATGAGTATGGGGTTGAGAAAAGGTGTGATAGTAATATTGAAAGTAAATAAGAATGAAAGTATTTCGCTACAGTATATATAGTATTTTGATTTATTACACCTAAAAAGAAATTTAACAAAAAAAAAAAAAAAAAAAAAAAAAAAAAAAAAAAAAAGAAAAAAAAAAAAAATCCTTTTTGAATTTAATTTTAGCTAAAATTTTGAATTCATTAGATTTTTACCTAGAAACAAGTTTGATATCAAGGCCATGTTGGCAAAGAAGGACTTACGTCTTGACCCAAGTTTTCGGATCATCGGCTCCCCATGGTGGCTGTTTTTGACTCCGAAGCTTTGGGTTGATGACACGTTCTGACTTCCTTTTGTTCAGTGTAGCTGATGCCATCGTACCTGACAGGTTTACAGAATCAGCCGCCGGGACAACATACACATCCTGTATCATATAGAAATTGTATTGATCCCGACTCTAGATTACCTTGAATACTTTTATAAACATAGAAGAAAGAGGTAATTTAACTTGGCTTATTCCCTGAAGTTTTTAGCTTGCTACTACAGTAATTTTAATAAGACTCTGTTTACAACTTATGCAATAGTATGGAAAATTGCAGCAAAATAATATATTTTGTGTATGAAATGTACTTACATCGTCAAGACGGAGATGTGTAGTGGGGACTGTTTTCATGATTTCTCTGTACACCTCTGTGATCTCCTCGCCAAGGAACAGGTTCTTGTCAAGGTTCTTCACTGTGACCGGGTCAATCTGTTTACATCAAAATCTTAATCTTAGAATTGATAAACATGGAAGTGAACATTAAATTACTTGGGGGTACAAAGACGGGTAATTAAAATAAGAGCACTGTTTATATTTGTTCTTTCGTTAACAGGAAATAATAGGTCACACAATCAGTTTACAAGGGTTTACTCTCGATAAAACAACCGAGTACAACATTTAAAATATAAAATGAACAATTTAACTAAAAATCGTGAAAGATAGAATATTATTCAAAAGAAATTTTTATGTTGATTTTTTTTAATTTCTCCACACTTAGTTGTCCTTGAATGTTATAGCTTACCTCATCCATAAGATCATTGAAGACTGTGGAGAATCGGTCGATCGTAATGGAGGACATGCAGACTCTCTCTGATACACGAATATCCGATGCTCTCACCGTCATCTGAAATAAACATCCACCAATACAGAATTCCTACCAGAAATATACAGTAATACATAAGACAAACACATAGTGAAAACAAAGATATTACAACAGATACTTCAGTGGGATTATTTCTCCTAAGTCTCACCCTTGAGTACCTACCCCGGGGAGCTTGGCGCTGACAGTAGCTGGCTGTGGTTGGGTTGGCTCACGCAGAGGTATACTAGAATACATGGAATGAACAATAATACAGAGCTTCAGTTTCAAACACATTAATGCCATGAAAAATAACCAGATACTTAATATATCCAACAACTTTCAAGTAAAACACTTCTTTTGTTGACTGATAACACACATTCATTAATTGAAATGTTTTATATTTTCAAATTATTTTTATTTGCATATATTTTCCTGTGATTTATTAAGATAATCAAAGTGTATTAGCCAAATTTTTAATGTAAATTTGTTATTAATAAACAAGAATTAATTGTCAGGAGACAAAGATCGTCTATCTAAAGTATGCTTACTTTTCCTTTTCAATTTCTCTTTTTTCTTTCTCTTCAAGTTCTTTTATCTTTTGTTCTACTTTCTTCTTCATCCCATCATGTTTTGCGCTCCTTGTCAGAGCCTAAATAAGAAGCAATAATTTCCAGTTGCAATCATAGAATTATAATGAACAACATAATGAAGTCTACCAGTAGTTTAAATTTAACTTTTTATCAAGCAAACAGACAGTAGAATAATAATATCAAAATGCCCATTGTACCTGTAATAGAGGTGGTAGATCCTCGTCTATTTTTCCCACGTCTTTGTCCTGTGCTCGAGACATCAACCGTTTCAGGTCATTCTGGGCATACTCTCGAGTTCCAGGCTGTGGCCCTTCCTCCACTAAAGGATGTTTTTTCTTCTGTTAAAACATAAACATAAATACATACAAATAACACAAAACCTTAAAGCATTCTAAAAAAAAATCCATATAAAAAAATCTGCATTACAATAACGGACCTAAATGACTTTAGTTATTGATTTGTTGTTAAACTTAAATATAAAGTATTACGATAATTACCCTTTCTAGGGCCTCGTTGTTTCGTTTCAGCATTGCAATCTCCACTTCCTCTAACTCATCCCGTCGGACTTTGTTGGCATCTATTCCAATCTCCTCTAAGATATTTTCTCCAATCTGTAGCTGAGGCATTGACCTTGACCTCTGTTCATACAGAAATAAACCATGTTAATGCCAAAATAGCACTATGTGATACTTTATTTCTTGGCATTGATTTTTCACATTCATTTCTCTAAATGAAAATCTGACTTGGGGATCGTTGGTTGTTTAATAACATCAATTCATGCCATGTTTTTTTCATATCTTAACCTAATAAATTTCTATCTAATTATTTTGATAATCCTTAGACTGACTAAGCTAACAATGTTGTATTCAACATTGATTATAAGATAATGTTTTGTAAGACAAGAAAGGACCTTACCTTGAGTAATATCTTTTTAACTGATAACATTTCCATAGAAACTCTAAAAACAAAAATTTAAATACTTTAATTAATTTATTACCAACTTTCATCAAACTTCTAACAGAATACTGTGAAAAAGTACTGTGAGAAAGTTGTGAGATAGCTAACTAAGGTGTATTTCATATGGTTAATGTCAAATTTCTTTTGTGCCATTTGTGATGCAAATTATTAAAAGTGTAGAGTTCTTAAGATAATTTCAGATAACCAAATTTTCACATCAAATAGAAACCTTACATAAGACAATCAAAAGGATTGTCATTCATTTATACACAAAAAAAACCCCAACATTTACTTACTCTGAAGTAAGATGCTGCTTGCCAGCTCGTGACATGAACCCCTCCGATTCTACAACCAATAGTTAATTAATATCATAAACAACTATATACCAACAAATAATGCAAATGTAGGTTACACAAGGCATTAACTAATATTAATTTTTTTCCAGCAAAACAGGATCTTTATATAAACTTTATTTATTTTTCAGTACTGGATTTGAAAAGCAGCTACAGTTCAACCTTGTTATCTTAGGGTTGTTGAACTGTTGTAAAATTTGAATGATTAGAGTATTGAACTTGCTGGCAACATTCAGGAAAAAAAAAACAAATATGAAAATAATTTTTAAATGAAATTCTTTTACTTTAATTAATGTTTTGGTGTTGATTACAAAAATGTTTCAGCTAACAATAGCCAATCATTCTTGTATGTATACAAACAGCTCTTTGATATGCATTGTAACTATATATATATATATATTAACTGTACCTTGAGATGGTGTTTGTAAATCTCTGTCCGGCATATCAGCCACCAGCCCCATAAGTTTGTTAGTATCTAGTGCAGGCATCGCTTCTGAGATCTAAAAGGTCAAAGGTTAGACGTCAGCAAATTATGAATAGAAAATATTTACAAATTTTTTCAGTTTATCTGTTTTATGTCCAATTCACAGCCAGGGTTTAACAGGATGTGTCAGGTTAAGAAGGTGGAGAAAGGCTGGAGTACCCAGAGGAAAACCACAAACTTTCTGTCAGTATCGAACAACTGATCCACATGGGTGGCTTGACCACATGGTAACCACAGCGATATCATCTCCAATGAATTACAAATTAAAATATCGGCCTTAATTCTTTCATCACACTTGTGTATAGACCTCAAGTACAAGTACCTGTATTTCAAACACTTATCATAAGAGAATTAATTTTAACAATATTAAGCTATAATATTATTTTTAAATATCTTAAGATTTATCAGTAAGATATATATATGTATGATATTAAAGACACAAAAATATGAATGACATTAAAAAGAATAAAGATCTTACTTCTTTTGCCTCCTGTTCTGCTGTCTTGTAGCGGTATTTCTTGATCCTAGACTTTGGACGGCTACTTTGAATCTATAAGAAGAAGCATTACAGATTCTCTGTCACCTTTAATGGTCTAAGACATTTTCAGGTTCATAATATTACTGTTTTCATGTATTTATCACTTTAGTTGATTTTGTTATTCAATGCAATTTCATTATCATATATCATATCATATCCATTGACAATGAAACTCCTACCAAGTACTTACCATCCCTTGGAAAGACAGTGGCGGATGGCTGATTTCCTGTTTCCCAGAAAACTTGGCTGTGAATGTATCCATGTCATCACCCTCAGAATCATCCTTCCCTCGTATATCAGCCACAATGTATCGTCGAATGGTCAACACATTTAAACTGTTGAAAAAAAATTAAAAAATGAAGAAAATATGAAGATATATAGTTTAATATGGAACAAGTGAATAATTATCCAAGAGAGGCAACACTTTGACTGAATGAAAATTTCAGTTTGGTTTATTTAGTTTTACATTCTATTAACAACCAGGGACATTTAAAGATGTACCAGGTTGGATGGTGGAGGAAAGCCGGAGTACCTGGAGACACCAACCAGCAGTCAATACCTGACAACTGCCCCACATTGGATTTGAACTCTTCACCCAGACGTGTAGGGCTTGCGGTAATATGTCAGGACTTCTTAACAACTCAACCAACCCCTAACCCTCACCCTAACCCTGAATAATATGACAAAGAAATAAACAACTAATTTCTTTATTTGATTACTTACAATTTATTGGCATCCAGAGCCAGCTGTGCCTTTAATCTACTCATGTTTGCGGGGCCACTGAATATACCTCTCTCATTCAGGACTGTCAAGATAAACATTCATATTTGCTATTAAAATCAATAATTTTATTCAAATATTCATCCTTTATCTTAAATTTGTCTATTTCAATAAGATATAGTTACTTACATTGTTTTCTTTAAAAATGTGTCGACAAATTTATAGCAGATTCTTCTTGATTCACCAACAAGTGTATATAAATAATATTATAATCATGGGGTGAACACTGCCATTGAAGTTTTGTAGGATAAAATTAAAATCTAAACATTAAATTTACAGAGCTGCTATTGAACCAGTATCTAACAGTTAACAAACATCACCATCAAAAGTTAAAACAGTTCATGCTTACCTTGTGCCTTTTTCAAGTAATGATGAAAGAGTTTTTCACACACTGTTACTATGTGCACCGATATCCGTCTATTCAATTCTTTATTTTCCAGAGTAGACTGCAAATAGAAAAGTTGTAATGCCATCATTCTCTTAGTTTTTCTTAATAAATCTATCACAGGTTATAATTCAAAGAAAAAAAGTGAAACAAATTATTATAGTAACTTTTCTTGACGTAAACAATTGCTTACCAGGAAAGGATCGTCAATCTGCTTCATAATTTCTGGCCAGATCAGTGAGACTTCTCCAATCAAAATTCCTGCCTGTTGATTACAAAAACAGTAGATTTTCATGAATAGAGCATGATATCGAGTGGTAATGCAGGTAAAAATTTATTATTCTGACTTAAAAGAGGGAAGAAATACAAAAGGGGAGTTGTTTGTTTTTACATTGTATTATAATTGATAGTCATTTTGTGGAGAACAGGTACGTTCGTATTGTGATCATGTCATTACGATTGGTCCCAAATGATGCTTTAACCATAGTTCCTCACTCAAACAGAATCGCTTGTTAACTACGTACGCGTCGAAGCGTCTGGGTGATCTATATTGCAGAAGCAAACAAACACGATAAATTATGAAAAGTACGCTGGTTCCTTATCAATTCACACGGATTGTCAACAAACGCATCCTTTCATTAACGAGGGAATATTTAATTACACGGATACAGATACAATGAAATATCGTTACACTCAGCATTTGTGTAATCGGCCGAATGGAAGCAAAGACGTCATCACGCAATGTAGGACCTGTGATGTTAAACTTGCAAGTCAAGAAATATATTTTCCAAATAATTATTCGTAGCGTAAATAAGTGGCATTCCTCATATCTGAAAAACACTAGAAGAATTATTTGAACCACCTGCTTGTTGCCAATGATTGTTGCAAGCCCACTTTGTCTTAGTAATACTACGAAATTCATTTTCGTAATTGGAGGACAGAAGCAGTGAGAAATCGTAAGTTTCATTGCGTTGTTGTATTCTTTGCCTATATATGCCTTATAAATGGGTCGGAATATTATTATATGAGACTATATGACAGACCATACGGAACATGAAGTGAACTTAACAACAGCATGAGTTAATGTGTGTATTCCTGCTAAACATCCATATAATCGACGTTTTAACGTTATTACTACGCATCAAAATTTGAATAACTACTTTAAAGGACCCTCTTTCACACGAACAATGGAAAATTTGCCCACGAACCAATTTTATTAAAAAAATCTAAATGTTACATGTGCTATACATTCTTAAAGCAAACCCTATGAAGATACGCTAAAAAATCCAATCAGCGTTCCAGGGGATCTGTGTTGTGGCCAAAATTTATTGTGGTCCAGTAAGGGTGTAATGACAGGGTTCCTCTTTTTGATCACAAAACTAGTATCCAAAATAATGTTTTTATGTCAAAAAACTGTATTATATGTCCTGAGAAGTATTAAATAATTACATATTTATGACCACAAATATGTAGGCAAAATTGGGTTCAAATAAAATTTTGGCTACATTTTAAAAAGACAGAAAAATATCGAAATTTTTGGGTTTTATTTTCGGGCCAGTTCAATTATTAAACCAATGGGTGGGGGGATTCAACGCAACTTCCAAGTTATGTATGTGCATCCAAAAATTATGTTCTAATCAGTTTGGCTCATGTGACCTGAAGGTTAAAATATTGTGGCGAAATTTCATAAAAATTGTGGACCGGTAAAATTTTTGTCGTTTAAAAGGTCTTAATGAGGCATAGGTCTAATTTTTAGCAGAATTACATCCGTGTGTGTTGCACCACGGCCCCTTTTCAATCATAAAAATCTGATAAAGACAAAGAATACTAATTTTCTTAATCCTAATTAATAACTTTCTTTAGCTTACATTAGATTTAAATTAATTTATGATGTTTATAACCTTATCTATTGTAGATTAATCAAAATATATGAAGTCATCAATAACAAAGTATTGTTTCGGAATATTTAGGGCATAATCATTCACCTGTTCAAACTAGAATGAATGTTTGCAACAGCAGTTCTCTAGAAATTTTATTTTTTATTTTACCGCTGAATAGGCATATAAAGTAAAAATAATCACAACAATCTAGAAAACAATGGGTGTGGTGAGAAGATAGATGTATTATGTAAGATGAATTAAGTTTTTTTTAACCAAATATTCGAAACAATCCGAATTATTAGTGTCATAAATGTATAATGTTGTTGTTTTTCAAAATATGGTGCTGTTTCAAAGTGTTTTGGCAAAATGGCATTCAAAATCACAACCATTAACAAGTTTTTGATGTTAAAAAAACTTAGACAAATAGATATATGATTTTTTTTTCGGTTCAAAATAATGTATGAATTTTTACTAAAGAAGTTATTTCTTACTCCAGTGTTTAAATATTTAGATTGATCATGAAACAGAGTGTGATCAATCAACTTGGACGAATTGATTTCGTAGTTTTTTTTTTTTGTAATTTTTCATTTAGAATTTTCATGAATTCCATAAAAGTTAACTAAGATTTTTTTTTTTCATTTAAAAAAAATAACATCGATCATTTATGGTTAAGTGAAACATGTCAAACGTGTTTTTGAGGTCCACAGTTTAATAATTTTTCATAAGTAGCTTTGTGTCATCCGTAAAACACTGCATTACTATCAATCAAAATGGCATAAGAGTGTTGTTATCGAAGTTCAGGTAAAATAAAAATGATTTTTATAAGGAAATTGGGGTTACTCACTACAATGAATTATAAATGTCATTGGGGGATCCACAGTAAATAAATACTTTATACGTGACACCAAAGCTAAGTGCAACATAAAGTATATGCAATACACAGCATTTAAATTGACTTTCCGACTTTGGACCAGACACTTCTCAATTCCATGTTTGACGTTTTCGTCCAATAATCTCTTTACGATAAAGGTACCATATCGCCAATCAATTAGAGATTTTTAAGAGATGGTTTTATGTATCACATGACAGGTATTACTTTACTAATTACTGTATAAAATTCTTATTATTCTAAACTCTAAAGTCAGTTTATCTAGTATAGGTGGAATAAAACGGTTTTCATACGCCACACAGACTCTTTACCTCGGCGGAAGATACACTCATCGTTCTCTGGTACTGTGTGATCGAAAGCCGGGTTTCTTTTAGTGTCTATTAACCTCAGTAAAGCTGTTTAATTTTTCTAATTTATATATATATACTAATTATTAACATGGAATTCTAAATTGCATTATTGACAATAAAGATAAATCAAGTGTTAGATGATGACGACATTAAGGTTAATGTCTAATTTTCATTAATTAAAACTGGCTAGCATTCAGTTAGTTAATTTTGCTCCCAAAAAGATTAATAGGAAGTGATTTTCCATTAATGCTATCTTAATCTGATAATGAGACATCAAGGAGTTTCCCGTAATAAAAAATTATAACTTTAAAGATCTAAAACCTATAGCGTTAAAAAGTGGATGAGATTTTGCATTTTTTAGCATCAATCAACATAAACTTAAAATGTACATCTCAGAAGTGGTAGCCCTGCAAATTAATTGAACTACTTGTTAGGTTTGTACACTATGTACCCGTGTAAACCTGGTAACTCCTTCCCGTCACCATTACCACACAGTTACAGAATCCCATTTTAATCAATCTCTTCACTGGAATATATGCTCTATAAATACAAAATACATCTATTTATAAAACAACCCAAGGACTAAATAGTGGCGGCTACTTCAGATGCCAAAATCATGCTTATTGCGTGGTCATAAAACACCCACAAATGTTTTGTAATTTTTGATTATGGTAAAACGTAAATTATTTCATTACAAAGTATCACTTAAATTAAATCAATTTGATAATCATATCAAGCGTTTACAGGATGAGTATTGGATTATACCTCTCAATGTTGACACCGTTAGATTCGTGATAAATGATCCAAAATAAACGCATATTTCTTAATCATTATGTGTTACGTTTAATAAAAATAGACCCATGCTATATTATAACCTTTAAACATATAACGACAAAAAATGACTAATTTACCGGTCGCAACAATTGTTACTAGAAATTTTCATTAATATTTACTTCAGGGTAAGTTAGACATCATTTTAAGAAAATATATTTTTGGTGCACTCAAACTGGATGTGGTGTGAAACAACCATTGTTAATAATTGACATGGTGCCGAAAATTAACACCCAAAATTTCGATATATATTCTGTCTTTAAAATGTAGCCAAAATTTTATTTGTTTCCCATTTTGCCTACATATTTGTGATCATAATTCTGGAATAATTTATACTCTTCAGAATATTAAAACAGTTTTATGACCATTAAAACATTATTTTTATACCATTTTTGATCAAAAAGGGAACCCTGGTCATACACCAACTACTTGGGCAACAATAATTTGGCCATAGCACAGTGCCCCTGGACCATTTGAAATTTTTTTAACGTATTTCAAAAGGGTTGTATTTATATTGCTACATAATTACATTTTAATTTGCAATAAAATTGCTTCGGTGGGGCAAAAATATCCCATGTTCGTGAAAGATGGTACCTTTGGAAGTTGTTTAGTTGTTACCGCTGTATATACTGAGCATTTGACCAGATTCATTTATTGGTATTATTTTTTCAAATGGCGAATGACATCAAATTTAATTATTAATGCATATAGTCAATTTACTCAGATTGTCCAATATTTCTATAAACATCACAAAGAAAGAGTTTATTGTGTTAGGCATAAAACAATGGCATGATATTAGAACCATACACAATATCGTACATATGTGTGTATTACACATGTGGAAAACAGCGAATTTATTTAGTATAAATATAAGAATAGTATTGCTAGATATATTTATGACAATTAAATATCTGGTGAATTTCGAAATTGGCGGTATGAAACTATATAAACAGCGATTAAACAGTCACACTACATATAATAACATCAGGGATTTCAGAGATTTTATTATAAACACTTACCAAAAGGATAAAACAATCAACCTGTGGCACTGTAATATGATCATACATGGTATAATTTACACTTGCTCAATATTACAGTAATTGGTTTAATAGTAAGTTTTGCTAGTCATAAAAAAACATTGTATGTTAGTCAATGTATATAAGGTATAGTAGGACCTAAATTATTTTTGATGCTAACTATAATTAATGATGCCTTCACCGCGGACAAAATGGTATATTTTCACTATCAAAAACGGCAGCAGACAATTTAGTGTAGTTTTCTTCAGTTACAAAAGTTTTACTTACTTTACTCCTATACCTGCCTCGTTGAAGACGTATTGAGCTCCAAGTTTCATTTTAAAGTTAAAAATATAAATAAATATAATATATTGCATTCCCGAAAAAATTCTGTAGGCCACTTTATCCTATATGGAATTAAGTATACTGATTGCGCTTGACACCAATGGCAAAATTAATTATTTTATATTTATCTTTTTGTTGTTGATTTTAGACTAGATGTCATACACGAATAATACACTAATTATTGTTCAAAATGATGAATATCATTTTATACTCTTTCGTGCGGGTGGAGCAATCTTTAACTCAAAGTACTTGTGTACACGAGTCCAAATTCTTCCTTTTGTCATCCTGTAAGATGATTTCTAGTAACTTTTTTTATTACTAATTAAGAATATTGATATATATGTATAAATTTTATTCAATTACAAGGACTCATTGCTAGATCCATCTGAAGCAGATTCATAATAGTTGAAGTACTGGAGATTATCTGTGATTAATTTTGAATCAGAGAAAATGCGATCTAAGGATGACTACCTAGGCATATTATTGAATCTAGCTGCGACATCGATACAGGTAGCACAGGACATCAAGCATATGGATTGGGCGCAATTCTCATTCGCAATGTTTCGTAATGCCCATTAATACACAAAAATACATAAAAGTAATTCCTAGAATATTTTGCTACTTTTGCAAAGAGTTTGACGACCATTTTGACATACTGCCGATTGATTATCAATCTGTGGAGAGATTAGAAAGGTGTTTAAAACTTTTTACTTCACAGACTGACTCACATGTTAGTCTTTCTGTATTGTTGTTATATTCCATAACAAACTAGGAATGAGTTATCTTGGCTTGAATGAAACATACTATATTTGTTCTCTGACATGACGGTCATTATCAGAACAACAAATTCTGTCCCATTGGACAGTAAATGTTGCAAGAACATCAAGTGATGACAATTAGCGTGTATCGCGATAACTTTGCATTTAGATATATATAGAAAGTATCCTACAATTTATGATATAAACTGATAATTTATTTACCCATCATCAAGCCTGAAGTATCCTTATTTACTATGTATATTTCAATGAATTCCACATCTGTGGTCGACTGCCCATAATGGACGTACATTGTATATGGAAGTACATTCATTTAATAGTGCCTACAACAGAAACATAATATAACAGTTTAAACTTGTAGTCTTTGCTGCAGTGTGTTCACACAAAATGACAACAAATATTTTAACGCTTCTGGGTTGACTATAGCCCATTGGTTGTTCCCATTAGTTGATGGGCCTCTATCAAATGTTATTTAACAACCTCTTGTCTTCTGATCTTGTTACCAAAATACATGTATAAAACATGTGTAAGAAATGTGACATTAACAACAATTTGGCCTCAATAATGTGTGATTAACATGTACGTTACATTTCTTATTTCCATAACATAATGCATATGGAAAAGAAAACCTTAAAAACATAATCAATAAACGAATTTATGTTAGTACGTATAAACATATAAAATCGATCATTGGATTTACAAGGTCATAGGGAGTATACTTGTACATGGACAATTTCAATATTGACTAGGGTACACGAAATTCGGCAGTCCGTAAAATTTGTAATCTGGACGGTTTAGGCTGGGAACAAATGGTTTCCAGATTTAACGAGGGTCCAAATCGTACATGTCAATGTATACAAATCAACACACTGATTTTGAGAATGGTTGTTTTAATATGCTGTTAAGAATTCTCAGTGTCCATTTTATGCATTATATAGAGACAAGTATCCATACTGGTAATCTAACTTTGATATGGACTTTTCGCTTCAATATTGCATGCAAAGTATCAAGAACTGCTCTTTAACTTACTACTTATGCCTGATAATACATTGTGGTGTATCACAGAAGAGAACTAGAAAAAATAATGTATTGTGATGTTATATTCCATAGTTGTTTGCATTAAAGTATTTTTTGAATAAACATAATTCAAAACAATTCAGTTTTTGATTTTGATGCAGTAACCTCAATTATTTAAAATGAACATTTTGAACCTTAGTTTTTGTCATTTCATTTCTCTCTCTTAAAATTATTATCTAATTAATTGCCTTTTGCCCTTTCCTCCCTTCTAACAGATCTGTACCTACATAGTTCATCGGAAAAAAAAATACTTGTATATTATATATGCATTAGCACATATGTTCCTTATAAATGAGGTCTTGTAAACAACATTTTGCTGCATAAGCAATTGAACTTTGTAAAAAAGTGGGGTGCCATCAAGGGTATCCATGTGTCAGAAGTATACTTTCTTCTTAATGGGAGTCTTAATGTTTCCCTTGTTGTCATTTTAAACTGAGATTGTTATTAGCTGTAGGTCTCCATGGCCTTGTCCTCAAAGATCAGTTATCAAATAAACATAACTACAAAATTTTTACTTTTATTTTGTTATTCAGACAATTATATTCAAACATTTAGAGAGAAAAAGTCATGACACTGACCTGTAAATATTTGTTGAAACTGTGTTAGGTTCAAAGTTCAAATCTAAAAGAAATTTTCTAGCGTTTTCTAAAATCTTCTCATAATTTTTACTTTACCTTTTGAATGATCTGCAATCTTAACAAAATTAATTAAAATTGGAAGATCAGATTACTAGAAATTGAGAATGAAAATACACACCCTGTTAGATTCTTTGAGATAATTTACAAAATTCAATGCTAAAAAGAAATTTTGACTTTTCGGATAGCATCATAAAAGCCCAACTAAAATCTTCTTGATGAATTACATTGAAATGTGATTACTCTGATAAAGTTAACTTGATGAAGAAAAAATACTAATGGGTTGTTGCAATAGAGAAAAAAATGAAATTTTCATGGAAATCTTTAATTGAATAAACTTGGAAAGCTACTCAAATACCCCAATTAATATATTGGTAAAAATTTAAATTGCCCAACAATAATACATGGATATTGTTCTGTATAAAAATTCTGTTACACTAAAAATGATCACGTTATTGCAGTAATGATGATAAACAAATGGGATTTACAAAAATGTGAGTAAATGGAGCAGGTTGGTGTGGTTTGTACATAGTGTTTGTTAAATACAAGTGTCCGTCACCAAGCTGAAGGAGCATGCTTCTTTAGTTCAGTCAGTGTTTTTTTAGCCCACCATCATCTGATGATGGTGGGCTATTCAAATTCAAATCAAAGCGGTCCATCCGTTAACAATTCATGTTATCACTATTTCTCAGAAAGTGCTGAAGGGATCTTTCTCAAATTTCATCTGTAGGTTCCCCTGCATATTGAAATTGGAACCAATCGGTCAACAAGATGTCCGCCTGGCTACCATCTTGGATTTTGATAAGTTAACGATTCTTGTTATCGCTATTTCGCAAAAAGTGCTGAAGGGATCATTTTCAAATTTCATATGTAGGTTCCCCTAGACCCCTAGTTGTGCATATTGCATTTTGGGACTGATTGGTCACAACAAGATGGCAGACAGGCCACCATCCTGGATTTAGATAGTTGAAGTTTGAAAACGAGAGAAAAGATCCATCTGGCAATTGTCAGATATAGATCAATCTTTGGTGGGCGACAAGATCCCCCTGGTTATTTAGTTTGATTACCACTATTTTCTGCATCGAATTGCATTTTCTATTTTTCTATCAAAGCAAATCTATCTGTTTGTTTCACATGTGAAAAGTCCATTACAAAAATATCTTACCTGGGTCTGCGATAGGTTGTCACCCGTTTGTGTACCATGGTGATTTCAGGAACAGATCATTCAATGTAAAAATCCAGATGTAGAAGAAAACACTTATCTGATAAATCCCAATTTCATTTGCAAAAATGTCCACTTCATTTTTTGATGGATTTTAAAAATATCATCCATCGTTTCATGTCAGCTGTAGCTGTTTCACAGACTGTGGTGACTACATTCTATTCTGTGTTAAAACTGAACGAAAATGTGCACTGAAAACATAATGTTATGTGTATACACCTATCGGAATACAATAATAGTGCTTAAGTTTGGTAAAATCTATCAGTCGATCTTAGTTGATGTGGTCCGATGATACCACCTATATATTACAAACAATACTTTATCGGGCCGATCTTTTGTCAGCTATAGTAGTCAGAAGTGTTTAAAATGGCTATCAAATTAGCACTTCGGCTACCTGTTGTAGTAAGTCTTAACAGTTTCAAAGACTCCAGAATGATTAAGCACAAAGGGAGGTAAGACATGTCTTATTAACATTTAGAAGTCTGAAGATTTAATCTTTAAATATATATACCAAAGTTTTAATGACTGCTAGACAGTTATGTTAGATTTTAAATGTTTGTTGGTACTGAGTAATGTATGTCTGTAATGGAGATTTGGTTTGTTTTATTGACTGAGTAATATGGTTGCTTTAAGGACAGATATGTGTAGATAATTATGAATAGTAATATGTATAGTTTATAGGGGTAGTATGAGTCAATTAAATCATTTGATACTGGTACTTCTAAGTTATTACAGTAAAATACTTCAGGCAAGTAGAATTTTCTCTTTTATAGCGCAATAAATTCACCAATAAAAACTAATAGATTGTCAGTGATGAAAAATATATTTGTAAAAAATATATGATATCATACTAGTCAATTTTACATTGGTAGTTAATTAAGAATTAAGATGTTTAAAACAATAATTTAAATCAAGATTTTATTTGTTGGAGTTACTCTAATTTTATTACATGCCAAGTCATCTATTTTATAAGTGTAGATATGACAGCTGATATTATTTAAATGTAGATTTTCACAAAAAGCCTAGAATTATGTATGGATGGAATATAACAGCGGATAAATATTTTCAATGCCTTTATGGATATATTTTTCATGAACTGATGTTGATTATGCCAGTACTTTGGAAATTGCTCTGGATTTATTTGTTTTGTGAAATACCTGTAAATGTGAACTTGAAAAATTTGGATGGTGAAAGAAAAGCTGAGTTAACGTACTGGAGAAACACCACCAGCATGCACTTAGAACCTGAGCTTAACTCTATTTGCCCTTTACTACTTCTAGAACATAACTTCCAGACACTCAATTTGTAGCTCTGCTACTTTTGGAAGCTCTTCCATCTATGAGGTTGAAGATCTGAGAAATCTGCTTTTCTTAGAAGAGTGGAAATCGAGTTGAGCTCTGGCAAGACTGGACTCTATGGAAAATATGAGGACTCTAGTTTTTGAGTATTTCGAATGCTTTTAGTCATGTGTATCCCCATTTCTGAACTGGTTTTTATACAAATAACAAAAAATTAAACAATAACAATAGCGGAGTCACATGTTATTATATACATACTACTGGTGTTTTAGTGGTTGTAAAACTGAACATAAAAGTTGTATTATGCCTTGGAGGAAACAATGCTTTTAACATTTTCCCTTTAACTTTATTACAAAGTAATTTCAATTAATAGCAATTACATTAAAACAAGTTTATAGCAAACTTTTTTGGACTGAAAATATTGATTTGGATGGAGACAATTTTGTTTCTTCTTGTTGAGTTCTGACTGCTCTGACCTATATGTATAGAGAAAGTTTCCTGTATGTCGTATTATCTCTGGTTATAGTAGTTATGTTTTTTACTCCAAGTAAAAATGTTTTATCTGTTTAACTTTTATTCATGTAGTATTTATATATATATGTTATAGAATGTTGACAAGATGTACAATTTTGGGGCCCAGTGGCCGAGTGGTTAAGATGTTTCGACATATTACCACAGGCCATCCACCTCTGGGTCGTGAGTTCGAATCCCATGTGGGGCAGTTGCTGGTTACTAACCGCTGATTGGTGGGTTTTCTCCAGGTACTCTGGCTTTCCTCCAACAAAAAACCTAGCATGTCCTTACATGACCCTGGCTGTTAATTGGACGTTAAACTAATAAAACCGAAGAGATGTAAACAATAACCTCACAAAGGAGATGGAAATAAGCAGATTCCTCTGTGCTTTGACATGGTTTCTGACTGCAAAGATACAGAAAATGAATGATGATTGTCTTCAATTAATGCTATTGAACTTACCCTGCATTTAAAATCTACACAAATTGGGAAGGAGTTGGAAAGAGGCACAAAGGCCGAGATGCTGCTCAGATGTCTGACTTTCTATCACTTGTCCACTACCCTCCACTTCTGTGTTACATTTGTCCAAAACCTTTGAAGAAGTTGCCAAGTATTGCCAATACATGTATAGTGTATTGATTTTCTCCAGGTCCTCCACCTTTAAGCTCTAGTACATCCTACATGTCTGATGCAATAAAACCAACCCTACAAGTACTCACATACTACACCACTTTGATTTCTCTATGGAAGAAATTGAGAAGTTCTTCACTCTCTAGAATACTTATGGTGTATCATATGAAGAAGGGTAACATATGTAATTCTACAATCTGATCTAAATGGGGAAGGAAGTTTAATATGGCAGTCATTAGATATAATAGTAACATCATTTAAGTACTTCCCCGTGATTGTGACATACTTCTCTATCCATAATTATTTCATCATTTCAGTTCTCATCTGTGAACATGAAGCCCATTGGGGTGGTGAATTCACTATTTACCTATAAGAATGGAACCCCTCGTCAGCCGTCAGTCTGTGACATGGCTCGAGGCAGTATCACCATCAGTAAGGAGATCTTCAATACACCTGAACACTCCCTAGACGGCATCCAACAGTACTCCCATATTTGGTAAGGTCAGAGGTGATATTCCATATTTAGTAAAGTAAAAGTTTAACTACTGAACATTAAACACTTATCAATGTTGTAATTTAGTTAATGCAAACTTTAATGCGAAACTTCAGTTGAACTATACATGTATTGTCAAAATGAAACATTCTATGTTACAAATAATTGAGAATGTGTTTTCCTGCTAAAACAAATTGTAACAAATCTGTACCAATGGTATTACTGGAAGTTGCCAATATTTTGTGTGATGATTTCAGGATAATCTTTGAGTTCCACAAAAACAACAACCAGTACACCAAGGCCAAGGTCAAACCTCCACGGCTGGATGGCAGGAGAGTAGGACTGTTCTCTACTAGGTCACCATACCGACCAAACCCGATCGGGTTAAGACTACTAGGACTGTTCTCTACTAGGTCACCATACCGACCAAACCCTATCGGGCTTACCCTGGCAAAACTGGAAAGGGTGGAAGGTGGGTAATTGTATTGTTTACATTTATAGTCCCCAGTTAATTTTGTTGAGGTAGGGTAAAAGTGCTCCAGTTTATATGTATGATCATGTTGTTCCACTGTTCAACAGTATATAAGTTTATATGCAACAAAAACGCAATCAACAGTTTACCTGTTTTTATTACTACAGTAAACATAAATTTTGGCAATCAGGGGCTACTCACTCAATACATAGCTATATACATAACATACTCTTACATAACTAAAATAATAAATAGAGAAGAGGCTTGACCCTGTCGAAACTCCAGAGAAGCGACTTGACTCTAAATATAGAACTACATAAAGAAGAAGCTTGACCCTGCCGAACTTCAGGGAAGCAACTTGACTTTACGTATAAAAAGAGATGGCTAAGCATATATAGAGAAGAAGCTTGACTCCCCAGAAGTGTGAAGAAGCAACTTGACTCTAGTGTTAGCGTAAAAAGAAGACACGAGAAAAAGTTTGACTCTGTACTAGGAGCCAGAGAAACTTCTTGACTCAAAGTATTCTTGAAAATATAATGTATGTGTTACTGATTTATTGGGGGTAAAAATTCCCCTGGAATTAAAAGCCAAAATTGAGAAAGTAAGTAAAATGAATACACTATTACTTATGAGTGAGAGCCCCCACCACTGTTCAACAGTATATATCGTATAGTGATGCCATATGGTATGTTCATCATGCCATGCACAAATTTATAGATTCTTTTTTCAATTTTAACTTCTCAAAAACCAGAGTCATGATATTGCATATGTAACAGGTTTTTGTCAAGTGACCTGATATAGGGCCTGTGGCATACTGGGATGAAGGGCGACAAAGTTTGTTCAAATGAATAACTTTGACATTCATTCACGATCACGGGAATCAAATAGGCGAAAATATTTGAACAATTTCTTATACATTATGACTCTAATTTAATATCTTGGGACTAACACATCCACCTTGATCACCAGGTGGCAGGTGAATGATTCATACCTAAGTTTCACTAATTGTTAATTTACATGGCAACTTAATTTGGTACTCCAATTCATTAGAAAATCTATGTAGATTCAGTATATCAAATTTTTTTATACTATTTATGATGTACCTGTGTACAGAAATGCTACTGCCTGTTTTCAGGTGCCAAACTCCATATATCAGGTATAGATATATTGGATGGTTCCCCAGTTCTGGACATCAAGCCCTACATACCCAGCTATGACTCTCCAGGGCTGTCCACAGCAGCGTCCACTACCCCCACAATGACCGCAGGAGATACTGACCAGCACTGTGACCTTAGTGATGATGACCAAGCCGTGGACGCCAGTGCAGATGACAGGAACTTAGACCGATCAGTAGATGATAATAGCAGGACGGTTCTGAGCTGTCAGAAACAAGATCAAGTGTGTGGCATTAGAAAAGATTGTTGTACTGAAGAAACAGTTTCTGGAAACAGTGAATTGAGAACAGAAATAGACACTGAGGTTTTAAGTGGTGAGCAAACAGGAAAAATGAATGATACTAAAGTCTCTTTATCTAGTAAAGTTCCTACAAGTGATGATCCTACAACAAAAGCAATAGATGATACAAAATGTTCTGTGGGTAAAGTGGATATCACAGGAGATTCTATAGATTTATCCAAAAATTCCGTTATTAAATCTAATCGAACTCAAAACAATAACCCTAAAGAAACAGATGATGCTTCAAAGTCGTCAGTTCCTGGCAGTTCAATTAAAACAGCAAATTGGGTGAAAAAACCTCCTATAGATACATTAACTGTACGATTCACACAAACTGTAGAAAAACAACTCTCTAACTTCAGCACGAGTGCAGAAGATTTGGATTACAGACTAGAGTTCTTAGAATCCGCGAATGAAGCCCACAGTGCTATATGTAAGATTTTGACTGAGGACCCAAGGTCAGTGTACCGGCGACAGAGTTGTCCAGATAGTCTGTATTTCTTTGTTGTAGACAAGGTACATGTGACTTGTTGGTTTGATGAGAATTTGGTGGAAGTTGTTAGAATTAAACCAGTGTTGCAAGTAAAACATTTACAAAACTCTAAGTGAAACTGTTAAGATCTATTACCTGTGGTATACCCTACAGCGGGTAATTTTCACGGAGTTAGGTTCATGGTTTCACTCTACATTACCTAATGATCGTGAAAAATTAATTCTCGAAATAGTAAATAATGTGCAGATTTGTAAACTTTGTAGACTGAAATTTGATTTCTTTTTCAAATTAATTTATGACTTTCTTTGTGCAGTGTTGTTATGAGTGTTTAGTCCAAGTTTGATTCTTTAAGCTCACCCAGTTTTTGTTTCATTTTTAGCCCACCATCATCAGATGGTGGGCTATTCAAATCGCCCCGAGTCCAAGGTCCGTCGTCCATCCGTAAACAATGCTTGTTATCACTATTTCTTAAAAACTACCGTAGGGATTTTGTTCAAACTTCACATGGAAGGTCCCCTTGGTCCCTAGTTGTGCCATACAGATTTTGTGGCTGATTGAAAAAACAAGATGGCCACCAGGCAGCCATCTTTGATTTTGGCAGTTGAAGTTTGTTATTAATATTTCTTGAGAACTACTGCAGGGATTTTGTTCCAACTTCACATGGAGGGTACCCTTGGTCCCTAGTTGTGCCATACAGTTATTGAGGCTGATCGGTAAAACCAGATGGCTGCTGGGGCCATATTGGATTTTGGCAGTGAAGTTTGTAATCGCTATTTCTTGAAAACTATTGAAGGGATTTTGTTCAAACTTCACATGGAGGATTCCATTGGTCCTTAGTTGTGCCATATAGATTTTGAGGCTGATCGGAAAAACAAGATGGCCGCCAGGTAGCCATCTCTGATTTTAATAGTTAAGGTTTGTTATCACTATTTTTCAGTGCTGAAGGGATCTTTCTTAAATTTAATATGTAGGTTCCCCTAGGGCCTTAGTTGTGCATTTTGCATTTTTGGACCAATCGGTGAACAAGATGGCCACCAGCTTGGATTTTGATAAAGTTTGTTATCGCTATTTCTCAGATAGTAATGAAGGGATCTGTCTCAAATTTCACATGTAGGTTCCCCTAGGGCCCTAGTTGTGCATTTTGCATTTTTGGACCAATCGGTCAACAAGATGGCCACCAGCAGCTATCTTGGATTTTGATCGTTAAAGTTTGTTATCTCTATTTCTCAGAAAGTATTGAATGGATCTATCTCAAATTTCACATGTAGGTTCCCCTAGGGCCCTAGTTGTGCATGTTGCGATTTGGGGCTGATTGATCGACAAGATGGCCAACAAGGAGCCATCTTGGATTTTGATAGTTAAAAGTTTGATGTCGCTATTTCTCAGAAAGTATTGAATGGATCATTCTCAAATTTTATGTGTAGTATGTTTGAAAAAGTTTTAAAAGTAGAGAAAAGATCCATCTTTCCATTGTCAGACATAGATCATTCTTTGGTGGGTGCCAAGATCCCTCTGGGATCTCTTGTTTAAGCATCCTGTGAGCTTATTGTGTTGAATAAGGTATATTTTACCTGCCATCATGATATGAAGTCAAAATGGTGATAGAATGTTGTGATGAATTGCATCTTTATATATATTGATATGCTGACAAATAAACACAATACACATAAAGCCATTTTCCTTTTTTTATTTTTAGATATATGTATTTTTTCATCAGGAACAATTGTCTGATGTTTGATTTTTATCACTACATAGTCTGAAATAAAATTTGTACGTGTATATTGCATAGATATATATATCATAAATAAATAAAGTAAATATGTATACCTGTTATATCTACAAAGGCGAAATAAATTGTAATTAATTTGGCTACTCCACAGGTTAACAGATCAGCATATGTCACTCCCCATCACTGTTCATGTTATAAACCTAAAATGTCGTTTGGGCACTAACATAAAAAATTCAACAACCTTACAGAAATTCACCAACCTTATAAATGTATAACGGTGTAAGTTTTATTCTGTGTCCATAAAGTTTTCCCAGAAAAATAAAAATGTTTTAATGCTATATACTGAAGAATACATGGAACTATAGCTACCACTATCTATGTCATTTTTTTTCTATACAGATATTTACGTATTTTGAGTCTGCTTGATGCGGATTGAATCCTGACAAGATTGGGCAATTTACATACATAAAATAGAAATTATAAAATTGATAATGACAGATCTAAATATAAAGGAACAGATTATCTGAGATTTTGTGAACTAAAACAGAAATACAGAGACAACTAGATCTACATGTGTTATTAAAACCCAAATTTGTTCAGTGTTTTAATAAAGCAAAGGAACCTGTTACATTGATTTATAATAGCCCCTGTGCCAGATGTTAGATAGACACAACACTTGAGATAGAGCCACAAATCCTGGCAATGAGATAAATATATATTAAATGTATGTTCTATACATTAAAATGATATGTTGAAGCATATATACAGACACAGGCCTATCAGCTCAGTACAACGCTTTCAAAATACCAAGATAAAATAAAACTTTGAAAAACACATTCTTTCATTTCCACTAGCATTCATTACTACTCAATACTCATGCAGTTTCTTTGAGAAATAACAATTTTAATAATATCTTTACACAGTTTTGTCACTAACACATTTCAACACACAAAACAACCGAATAATTTTAAAACACAATAAAATATAGAGAGCAACCTTTTAAAATCTGATTATTGCAATCAACAGAGAATACAATGTACATAAATCATAAAATTCCTCAAGTATAAACTACGTTCTCAGACAAGTATGCAAAATTTGTCGAATCTTCAGCAAAGAACATTAAATACTGTACACATAAAGACTAGCTCACAGACAATAGGAAATTCCTGAACATAAATCAATACCCTTAACAATACAGTGTATATGAATGTTAAAATATTTTGGACCATATCCTCTGAAAGAACCTTATACCATTAGTAAATTAAACTCAGCCATCATTTACCTATAAAGAGGATGAAAACCAAGAGTTTTAAGTTATACAGCTGAATGAAGAAGTAAATTAATAAAATAACCCCGATAGCAGCAAAAGAGTGTAAACATTGGAAGCACAACATCAGAGGACATGGGCGAGTATTCTGTATTTACTCAATACAGAGTTATCTGCCCTTGCAGGTAGGTATTGATTGTGACACCACATGTTTGTGAGCATAACACCATACTTTTTAGAGGAAACAACATTAATTTTGCTCACAAAATAATGACCCAATAATCAATACCTAACCGCAAGGGAGGTAACTCTGTAATCTGCAAAGACAGAATACCGGGTATAAGGCAGTGTTTTAGGTCATGTGGGACAACAAGGCTTCATGTCTAGGGGTAAAAGGATGGGGAAAAAAGGATGAGGAAACACCATGGGGGCACTTTGTGGTCATGGTAGGAGGGATTAAGGAAATTGATATCAAGGAAATGGACAACATTGGGGACAGGACGGATATAGGTCAAATTAACAAAATGCAAACACCACCTAGCTTTACAATTCAGCTGTACACATATGTAACATATACCAATGTATATACCTCATCACGGGGGATAAAAGAATTTGATTATTTAAAGACAAAAGACAAAATTAAACTCAACCTTAATATAAAATGCAAATGAACTATTCAGGCACACAGGACCTTGATGAATTCTAAAATTCCTTGTTTTACCGTATAATTATACAGTAAGTTGATTCATCATAGAAATGATCATGTTGTAAAGTCCCTGTGTGTCATCAATAAGAAAATGTTACAAGAATCAACAATTACAGAACATCTATCAACTTGTGTTTTGTAGAATTTGAAAAATAAAAAGGTTTTACTTCTACTCCTACATTTAATTAGAAGAATATTTTAAATATGACTGGTTTGGTATGTTCAAGTTTTAAATTAAAACCTTGGATAAATGAAAGAAACAACCTCTTTGTAGCAGTATGAAAAATTAACAGAATTGCAGAACAAAATGTTCATTTTTCTCCTGGATTTCAAAAACTAAATTAATTTATTCACTACTAAATTAATTACTTTGTAGGTTTGTTTTTTCAGCACCATTGACTTAAAATCATGCTCCCTTTGCCAGGGATTTTAAAACTTTGAAAAAAATATATATAATTTTAAAATAATAAAAAGTTAAAAGTATATATTATGGACAAATTACAAAATCCTTACTAATCCAGGTTAAAATTTTAAAAAAATCTTGGATATCAAAACAATCTGGATTTATGAAAGAATAATTGTAGTCTTTTATAAAACATCTGACCTCTAACTACAGTTAAAATGTATAATTTTATCTTTACCCGGAACTCTAGATCTTTGTTGTCTTGTGTACGATTATACCTGTGTACACGTTAATATCTTACATTCATAGCTTACAAGAATATTTCAAAGATTTTAAAATTATTTGACAAGTTTCAAATAAACTTTGAAATTCAATACTGGCCTGTTCAATAGAGTTCATAAGCCTTCTAGCTATTATTTATCAAACAAAGGGAGAGAAAATAATTAATTCACAAACTGACAATACACAGATTATATATCTCTATTCACAGCTTTCTTACACAAAATGTAGCAGCATATAATTGTACAATGTATTCGCTAAACATCTACCAGAGCTTCAAAGTATTACAGGTAAAATGAAGATGTTGAATAGGTAGGAAGCGAGAAAACACGAGTTGATTTAAATACTTCTTTTGAGTAATGTTTTATCAGTTTCCTGAGTTTATCACTGTATGTGATTTGTAATAATGCTTTAGTCATAGGGGCCAGACTAATTTACATATCACTCGGGAACAAAAATACTGAGTAGTGAATAAAAAGTTCGAAATTATTAAGAGAGAGTTAAAATCTTGTGTCAGATCTAGTAAAATAACCAAAAATAATGAACATCAATTGTCTATCAATTAACAAACTAAGAAACTAACTGATTTCAATATCAATTATAAACATTCAAATAAAATTCTGTAACAACATTTTCATAACTGGAAACTTAACTACATGTAATGTGTGCAATAATTGTACCATACATTTTTGACTATTTCTTGGCTTATCTGCATGGTAAGATTATCTCCATTAATTTTATATCTAAATGATTTTAACCAAATGGAATTTCTTGGTGTATACTGTTACAGGTATGAAAATACCTTAACAATATACACAAGATTCAAATTTCAAGAAAAATGCGAGCAAACTCTGGAAAAGTAATGCATAGTTTCACCACCAATGTGTACAGGCTGATCCGTGCTTTTTCAAACAACAAATATTTCTGAAGTTTTGTTTAACAACATGCTTCAAATCATACCATGAAAAAAATACTTTTTATGAGATACCAAACAACCAAAAATTACCACCAGAAATGATTAATTACAACAAAATGTTAAA
The DNA here is from genome assembly GCF_041381155.1 of Argopecten irradians. Classification (NCBI taxonomy): domain Eukaryota; kingdom Metazoa; phylum Mollusca; class Bivalvia; order Pectinida; family Pectinidae; genus Argopecten; species Argopecten irradians. The sequence goes on along the minus strand of NC_091143.1, from coordinate 27,161,136 downwards.
GGATGCACGTTTCTCTGAAGATGATTATAGCCTTTTAGATAGAAAACATCATAGGTTTTCAAGGAAAGATATTTCAGTAGTTTACAATGGAAAATTTGATGTTCATATTTGTCACCTTGCTATATTTGATGCATGGAATGGTTCATTATTTCTTTATATAGTTCAGATACATACCGAGTAACATTTTTTGTGAGATTGTGTCACCATAAAACAGAAATATCCCGATATTTTTAGTCTCTCAATTCAACCACCATACATGATAAAACACGTAAAGACAAATTGAATCTAAAACCAAATGTAGATGTAGGCAGAAACATACAACATACTTCATAATAACACATTTTTCATAAAATCAAATCATTGTAACAGATTGACAAGAGGAATTACCTTCTGCTTTTATTAACCTTAGAATATGTAATATCATGTAACACAATATAATTAACGTTAATTTCCTGTTTAGTCTATATGATGTAGTTGTTTTGGCTGGCTTGAAGTTTGGCTGAAAAAACTTTGTATTCCAGATTAATTTCTGTAGTTGATTCAAAATCAATTTAATCCCATTCATTATCAGATTATCCCTTAGTTGGTAGTCTAGCACTACCAACAGTAAAGATCTTCCAAAAATGAAGTTTCCAGAGACCAATTCAATTTGTCCTCTTTCACTTCTAGAATATACACTTAATTTGTAGCTCTTCTGCTGCTGAGCGATACTGCTTCCTCTTATTTTTAAGATCTTGAAGATCTTTGAACAGGACTTCTCTTCTGAGAAGCACAAAAAAAGGTGGCCTCATGATCAGACACCAGGAATTTCTTCGAGAAGGTAAGAACTGCTGCATAGGCATCAGACAAAGTTCTACAACTTCCAACACAGGCAACTGAAGAAGCAGCGAAAATAACAATAATAATGATGAGATTAGGAAGACCATGAATGTAGGTATTATTGCTTAGTATCAACTGTTGGACTCCTTGCGTATTAATGATATAATCTGTTCGTGTATTTCGTACATTTCTGTCACTTTGGAGCCAAGCTGGTCCTGTAAGTTTAGGAGGTCATTCGAGTCCTGATCATGTGACATTCTACACTCCTGTAACTGCCGATGGTAATCCTCCACCTTTAGGGCTAGTGATTGGTTTTCATCTTCTAATGTCTGGAAAAAAGAAATAAATGAAATACAAAATGTAATGGGATTGGGAACAAGGCCCAAGAACTATGAAACAGTCTTAGACTTCAATTTTTGCTCGGCCAATTAGGAAAGATGCAATTTTTATAACCTCATCTGTGATTGGTTAAGTCTAAACTTATGACTGATTTATACTTAAGACTATCTCATGATCTTGGGGCCAGGTATGTTAATGTGATAAAGATAACATGTAACATCATTCACATAGGCCAAAGCAACGTATTTTCATTCTTAGATTTGGCAAAAAATACAGTTTACTCCAGTAAACTGCATTTCCATCTTACCAATTTACTTTCCAAAATAAACTATAAAATTCTCTTTCGTAATTAACTGAGAAATAGTCCTGTTTAACCTTCAGTAGCCCACTTACCTGAATTCGACCGTGTAGACTAGAACTTGCCGTTTCCTTCACTGCCATGTCATTCAATCTCATATTTAGTTGATTAATCTCCTGCAAACAGAAGGAGAAATGTATACAAAATTCCAGGTCACAGTCACTATATTATCATCTTTGGTATCTCATTACATAGAATAATGTAGAGTACAGTTGATATATAGGCATACATCTTCTTTACTTGTCTTTGGTATCTTATTACATAGAATATTGTAGAGTACAGTTGATATATAGGCATACATCTTCTATACTTGTCTTTGGTTAGAGTACAGTTGATATATAGGCATACATCTTCTATACTTGTCTTTGGTTAGATAGAATATTACAGTTGATATATAGGCATACATCTTCTATACTTGTCTTTGGTATCTCATTACATGGAATATTGTAGAGTACAGTTGATATATAGGCATACATCTTCTATACTTGTCTTTGGTATCTTATTACATAGAATATTGTAGAGTACAGTTGATATATAGGCATACATCTTCTATACTTGTCTTTGGTATCTTATTACATAGAATATTGTAGAGTACAGTTGATATATAGGCATACATCTTCTATACTTGTCTTTGGTATCTTATTACATGGAATATTGTAGAGTACAGTTGATATATAGGCATACATCTTCTATACTTGTCTTTGGTATCTTATTACGTAGAATATCAGAAAATACAAATGATTAATAGGTGTATCTCCCATGAATTAAAGAATATGTACATGCATATATTAGAAAGACAAAAAATAACACCAATAAATCAGACATTTTCAAATAACTTCAATATATATAATCAATGGATACAATGAGATGGTTAGAGATATCAACAATGTATTATCAATACACTGCACAATAATCATTTGGTATTGTCACATTTACTTCAGGAGTACTGCGATAGAATGTTGGGTTTGACGTAATGAACAGTCAAGGTAATTTTGAGGTAGTCTCCCTGTAGTAGCCTATGCTATCTCAGAGAAAACAAGAAAACGTCTAAAAGACATTAATGCCCCCTCCTTCATGTGACAATTGATGAAATTATCCAGTTCTACTGAATTAAAATATGACTAGGACTATTATGGCTACAGCTATATGACTTCCTCTCCCATTTTAATGATTGGAACATATATAACTGAGGAATGTATAATGTACGGAATACTGAGGAATAGCGGTATAGTATTCTGTTCTCAGTTGTACCCACAATAGCACAGACAAGTCTGATTCTCAACATCTCCACATAGACAATTATAGAGCATCAAACCAGGTACTTATCGTCATCTGCTGAAACATGGTCATATAACAGCAATATCAGCACTGTACGTGTATCATACGAAGCATCAAGTAGGAATAAAGTTAAATGAAAGCAGTTTATAGTCTCTGGTATAGATGCTTAAGGTTTATTGTGAATTACCATATGTGTAATTTAGATTAACATTCATGTTAAAGATATGCAAGAAATGGCAGATAAAATAAAGATTTCAAATTAAAAATATTCCCGCACAGCTTCATGGTTTCTTGATCTACCTGTATAGACTTCAGTTTTAAAAATCATGAATACCAACAGTAAATATTTTACATGTATAAGAACAATTTGACTTACTACAAATGTTTTGTGATGAGCTTCAATTATCTTTTTAAAACTTATTTGTAACAAAACATATGATAATTCAGTCTTCCTAACAAAATTCTCTGACACCCAAGTTAGATCCTCACTTCAGACTTTCAAATTCAGTGACAGTTTGTAGCAAACCAGACAGTATGTATGAATAATCATTTAATACAGATATATATACAGGAAAGCCTTGTTAATCTGAATTCAAAACATTTTCTCAGATCATCACAAGACAAATTTTAGAATCTCCACTTCAATGCATTAGGGTACTTCAGGAAATATACATTATTGAAAATTACATCTTAACAGCAATAAGTAGTACAGGAGGAGAAATTAAGGTATTAGACAGCGTGATAACTCACTTGTAAGATCTTACGAATATTGAAACGCTGAAAAAGTTACACAACATATAACGAGCAATGAATTGAAATATTCATAAGTTTTATACAGAAAATCTGCACTCCCTAATACATTAATCATTATTATTTTAAACTAGACTCCTTTCATTTAAAATCAACCCAATCTATCAAGATACAAGATACTTAAATATTTTTCTGTCATGTTTTTGTACATGGAAAAGTATCATGTGGGAAACTTTTACAGTTGTCTGCCCTTTGAATTTTTACAAATTCAAAGTAGTTTTTTGTTACCTGATTTTTTTTTTTTTTTTTTACAATTTACCTGTATGTGAAGTGAAAATCTGAGTATGACTTGTAAATCTGCATTTTTGTTAAAAATTTGAAGATATTTCTCAGAGCCTAACTCGATTTGCCCTTTTGTACCTTTAGAATAAAACTTCCAATCATTCCATTTGTAACTCTTCTACTTCTGGAAGCTTTTCCGTTTATATGCTGCAAGATCTTCTGAGAAGTTGCCTCTTAGAAGAGCACAAAGCGATTAGAGCTCAGAAAACAATGAATCTCGCCCCATAATCAGCATCAATAAGCTGACACAGCATGGTTAGACTTACATCTTGTTTATCTTGATTGTCGAGTTGTACCCGTTCTAAGCGCTCGGTCAGCTGTGACAGTTCCCCCTGTAGAGCCCCGACTTGCTCTGATGAATTCTGTTGCTTCTCCATCTCAACTATCTGTTAACATTAGAACAACATTAAAATTTATATGTAAAATTATATGAACAATGATTCTAGAACTTCATACAATAGAACTATGACACATAGAGAATCTTACATGCATGGCAATATTATATGAAATTTAATCAACAAAACAGTGAGTTGCTATGCCGTTAGCTTTTAGCCTACGCAAGTGAATGGTGTGATACAAAATTGTTGATTTTGAGTAATTCTGCATTACATAACTATGACTATAAGATTCTATTATAAATCACATTATTGGTAATTTTGGAGAGTAGAGGCAAAACTTTTTTCTCTGTATTTTCTCATCACACCAATTGCAAGTGCTGATTTTCTTCTCAGAAATTCAATTCTTGTACCCTGGGGTAATAATAAATGATGCACTTATAACTAAGCATAGACATATTATCCAATAGTTATTGTAATTAAGGGACGGCAGCATCAGGAAAGTGGCTGGGTATGAGAGAAAATGATCTTAATATAATATCAACTTCAATATGGAATATACAGTGGTCCTTTCAAAACCTAAATATTTCTAGCATTTTTTTTTAACTATGGTAAAAATCTTTTTGAGTAAAAGCTCAGAGGTTCAAATGAACATTAAACAGACCATAGTTAACCCTTTAACTACTTTATACAACTTTGGCCCTGTTACCTTTTTCTTCATGCGAGTACTCTCTTCCTTGTAAGCAGCGAGTTGCTTTTTCCATTCCTCCACGTTGGCCGTGCTTTCCTGAAGAGCCGCTGTCAAACGTGCATTATTGTTCTTCAGAGTCTGTAGTTCTATCTCCCATTTCTTGGCATTCGCTGAGCTGTAAATTACACCAGGAATCAAATTATTGATGCTCTAAGTTACAACTGGACAATTGTTAATGAAACACGCATTTCTGCACTCTAATTTTCAGTAGAAGTTGAGTGATGCAAAATCAGAATTCAGAATGTGTGAAAATTTTGGTGAAATTTAATTTGACTGTACTAAATGAATTTTGATCTTATAAAGGAACCTTAATACATGGTATCAACATTACAGATCTCCATCATTAATTGGAAAGCTTTCCCTGCAAATTGAGATTAAATCAAATGACAGGCAATATTAAATGCCTCTGGCAACTTTGTGGTAGAAAAAGGACTCTAATTGAAGAATAAGAAAACCAAATTTTAAATTTTGAAATGTGTATTAAGGATGCATGCAATCTTTCCTTAAATTTGCTTAATGTATCTCCATTTCAGGAGGGTAACAAAATTAAAACCTAGCTTTACACATGCCCTTTGGTACTACCCAAATATGTTTTCAAAAATGTCATCCTATCATTTCTGAAAGGAACTAACCTTTGAGCTAGAGCTAATTTGAGTCTGTCGTTTTCGTATTTGAGTTGGCCGTCGGCTGAGTTTGACTGAGGAGAGCCTGGAGTATTGAAGGAGTTACGACGTTCCCTAAGATTCACTGGTTCACGGCTCTCCTGCCCTTGTCCCTAAAAATAAATATTTTACTAAAGTTAACATAATTTATTGAAAACAGAATTTTCAAATATGATCTGCTAAATTCAAACCTTAATAAAGTGGACCCCCGATAATCCAGACGTCAATAGTCTAAAAAACTTGCAGTCCAGACGGAAATAGATTATCGTAAAGTCACATATTAACTAAGACACAGAATTTGGTAGTCGGGAAAATATCTGAAACAGACGATTTACAATGGGGGCAAAGGTATCCAGATTATCAAGGGTTCACTGTATACATGACTTCTAGCCTGTCAAGCCTGCTGTAATACATTACCACAGAGACAGACTTACTTATATAACCTTCAATGTGTTAAGATTTGGTGCTAGGTCATCTCCTTGATCTATCCAGTATTCACATTTATCATGTTGAAAATGGCTGAAATCTTGATGGATAATTTACCTGTCCATCTCCAACCTGCATGGCCGAGAGACTGGAGCTGCGTGTGTGTAGGAATTGTCTCCCCTGTTGAGGCGTCCCCGGGGTGCCATGTCCATCCTCACTGCTACCGTTACCGTTGACCTGAGCATTCTGTTGGGTTACCTGCTGCCTTGTCAGTTCCTTCACCTCCTTAAACTTCTCTATAAACTGGAATATAATGATAAAATGTAGTCACAGAGTTCTTAAGTATGACATTATTGAAAATGGTCCCTGTATAATATGTAAAACATGGGACTAGCGGGTATCTCACATAACCTCAAAAGATACAGCTACTACAAGATCAAGCATAAAACTACCAGAAACTTTAATTAGATTTAGGGTTTCATTCCACCGGTACATCTAATTGATTTCAATAGGTATGCTGAATTTTGTGAGAACTAGAACAGCAGAAATCTTAAAAATCCCTCCTACTTACAAGAGTAAATAAATTTTCATGATAAAAAGCTGGAATACTGTTTTGTTATAAGTTTTGGCTTGAAATATCTTTTAATGCATGAAAATACATGTACTATTGATATGCTTTGTATACCAAGTGTTTCCCCGCCATTTATAAATAATAATAATAATAATAGACTTTATTTAGAGTCGATAACACTTTGAGTCAGAGACTCCTCTTCCAAGTGTTTCATTTTATACTCTTATCATTAAAGGTCACCGTGACAATAATGTCGGAAATCTAGGAATTCCATGAATTCCAAACTGAAATCTGGGAGTCCATGTACAATTGTTTCATTTCCTTCGAAATATTTGTCATGTCAAAATACTGATTGTTTGCTCTCGTTCAATTGATTTTTCTTTAACTATCCATTTTAAACACATTTTAGACTGAGTTTAATCAAGTGCGACCGCAATCATTTTATTGGAAGATTCCACAATGATATTGTTGTGTGTGAAAATCTGTGTACAGAAAACTGGCCGTAGAGTGAGGAGTGGCTGATTCAGTAGTTATTAGGATAGAGACCTATAGTTTACATGTCCTCGGGAGGTATAAGATAAAATTTACACTTGATTAACTGTTAATTATCTGGGTATCCGCGGACATAATATAAAGGTAAATCCAAGCTGACCACTGTCCAGTCTTCTAAATGACCACAGGTATAAGTCTTGCGCTATCTTCTTGTCAATGATAGTGGACAGTTCAAGTTAAAATTCCGATCTGACAGGTATTCCACCTGACAAAATTATATAATATCTATTAACTTTTAAAGAGACGTGTCAAATATTCACTGACCATATAACAGGGCACTCATTTAATTTACTGTGCCAGGTTTCAAATGATCTCATTTCAAATTCACATGACCAAGTTAAAATCACATCTCTCGCCTTACTTTATATCATTGGATAGCTATATAGGGCGTGGTATAAAATGTTTCAACTATTAAACACCATTGTTTCTTTAATCAAATTTGTGCTGAAATAAACTTGCCCGAAATTGAATTACAGTAATCCAATTAAGGTGATTTCATTTTGTAGCATCCTAAAATATTCAAAGGAATATCTTTAAAAAAACCATTTTGCACTTGATTGCTGGGCATGGACCATAAATATCTACTTTGTCTAGGGCCATAGAACTCTGGATACTTGTTATCTATGATCTTCATCATAATTTCTTTGTAAATAAATTGTGATATATCTTGCTTTTAATTTTCCTTTTCTTCATCAAGAGAATTTCCTGTTTAATTCCTCATAGTTTAATTTGATTACCAGTTTGCATGAGACCACAAATAGCTTTCTACAATTTTTATTTCAGCATCCTCTTGGATATTTTCTTTTTAAATTGAGCTATAAATTTAAAACCCAAAATATTTACAGTGCCCCATGGTATATAAAACAAAGCATTTACAGTACCCCACCGTATATGAAACAAATACATACTGCAAGCTGTTCAATAAATTCATGGAGTAATAAAATTTGTGTCTCATAAAACAGTCATATGTTAAGATATATAATATTTCTTTATTATATGAGACCTAACTGCTTCACATTAGATTTTTTCAGCAATGTTTCCCCCAAACTTTTTTTGCTCTGTCTTTTGCATAATAAATTTAATACCTTGGCAAGGTCTGCCTCTGATGTAAATCCTAGCCCATAAACAGTGTTGGCCCGAGGATCTGACCACTGTCCGAACTTCTGTGAGGTCTTTGTAAAGGTCATCCCTGGGGTGATGGTACTATTAATAATTGCCTGTAAAACAAAGAAAAATATGTAAAAACAAATACCTTAATGTATATATATATATACCAAATAAGTACTTCAAAGAATACAAAAGTTGTAAATTATCCAGAGACTAGAAATGCTTGTAAGACATAAATGTCCACGCCAGCATAGATCAAGACAGGAGAGAATGGGACGAGATGGGACAGAAAGGGACAAGACATGCATATGACGCCCCTCCCCTCCATTTTATGACATCCTATCTATGATAAATCTAATTATACTTGAATGCAGATAAAATGTACGTCCTATATTTGATATTTGCTTAAAATTTAAAATATCAGCCTTGAGTAAAATCTGTCTATAAAAGATCACCCAAGGCACAAGAGAAAAGTGGTCTTTATAGTCAAGTTTTTTTTTTATAAATGGCCATTTGGGAACCTAAGAAAGTGGTCATAATGATCAGGTGGTCGCTAAGGCATTAGCTAGTATATAAGTTGTAAATAAACATTTTTATCTGTATAATTTCACCAATTTTCTCTCAACCCTTTGTCTTAGAGACAGTATGTACAAAATTACAGCAGTTGTTAAACTAGAATGACAAAAGACCTTAATAGTATTAAGCGATTTGCATTTCTACTGAACAGAACTGTAATCTGCAAAGAAACAGTATAATTCAAAGGAAGAAAATTACAATGCAAAATGTACAAATGCATGTTCCACCAAAAACCTAATCAATGTAACAATAAAAAACCTCCTAATTGTACATACCAGGTACTCTCAGACTCTATTTAATTAGCAAATCTTTTAATTGTATTGTTCGCTCAATTAACGTAATTAGGATTCTCAGGACGACAGTACTAATCTAAATGATGAGAATACCCGCAGTACAAGGGACTTGGATATGGACATTTACCGTAAGGCAACCAATCGCATGCGATAAACATTAATTGATTCAGATATTGATTTAAAGCATAAATAGAAAATACATATACACTTTCTGTCCATGTTAAATACTGCATCTGTCGAATGTATCAGGGCTTTCCTCTTCTCTATCTAATGAAATATATACCCATACAAGATACAAATTCACCTATTACCATTTTAACACAGAGAAAATAAATTTACATTCTCATTGGATGGCAAAAGTGCAAACACCTTTATTTTTTTTTTTTTTTTTTATTTCTTGCAGCAGGAAATGTTTCTGAGATAACAGAAGGTACAATAATAAATTTCCCTCCGTCGTAGTTTCCGTTTAGTCAATCAAGTGCAGCTTGTAGAATTTGCCAACAGAAATAAAAGCCATTCAAATTTCAAAGGTATGAAATTTAGGTGAACTCGGAGCCTAAATGGCTCCCACAGATGGTGCTTGCAATATCAGGTACCGAGAAAATGTTGGCATTACGAGGCTTAAAAAATTAGGGATGTTTTAGGGTAGCTGTTTATCGGTATTTTCATCAGTATATCGAATTGCAATGGTAAATAAACAGTACGACCATTTATATACAATTAATGACCTTGCCTAACTTTCTCATTTTATCCTCATGACTTATAACCTTTTGGCAAATCAAACATATTTTTACTCTCATATAAAACTGTTCCTTAGAATTGAACCAATTATTTATTTCCTTTCCTCATTACTTGTTTAATTTCATAAAGCCTCTGTCTTAAAATTTAGTAAAGAACAAAAATTATGTAATAATTCATGCACACAGAAAATCGGTTAATATCCTATAATAAAGCGTTTCTTGTGTGATTTTTCCTGCTATCACATAACATTGTGTGTTTACTACCGGCTAGCAGTACCTAGAAATGCCTGTAATTAAACACATAAATCCCTACACCTCCATACTCTGTTGTGTAAAATTTTGTGAGTGGTTTATTTTCGCTATATTCACGTTTTCACTGAAACCAAATAATTCTAAAAAAAAACACCAGACAAGTATTTCAGAAATCCATTGACATATACTTCAGAACAATAGTTCGAGGAATTCTAAGAATCCCAAAATTAAACCTTTGTAAACGAAACTTGTATAGAAAATGGGGGGCATTAGGCTGGGATCGACAGACAATTGCAAGGACAACATATGTACAATGATGTACCACTCTCCCCGGCTGGCCCCTCCATAGATTCATAGGTATCCAAATGGCATTGTTCTCGTATAACCTGTCTTGCAATATAACTATACTACTGAGCTTGGCAGTGGAAAATCTATCCAAGATTTCTGTACACAACCTTGGCATTTCTCCACTGTATAGTATACAGAAAATGTGATTGAAGAAAAGTAAATTAACAGCACATGGAACTAATGCTTTTACCAAAATTAAATAAACACAAAATTATCTAACGGAGTATTCTCCTAGAACAGATGTGAAAGTTTACTGTGGATTCCATCCGACATCTGCAGTCGTAAACAACACACATATCTCATTCTTTGGGGCTTAATTTCAGGCTTAAGGAAAGACCCATTGATTGGCAAAGCTGGTCAAGTGGTCAGTATCAATACATCTGATAACGACAAGTAACTGACCAAAGGTAGCAGGATGATAAGAACAAGAAATAGAGATTATTATTAAAGATCATAGCTCATAATGACATCACCAAGGTGACAACAATTGGAAATGTCAAGGTTGTATGTAAGAAAATTATTGATACCTGAATGCCAATAAGAGCTTAAGGTTAAGATGGAAAATAAGGAAGGGAAAGCAAATCTTTATTTTCGAGAATTAATAATATCATGGAGATCATCAATATCTAAGGACTGGGAAAGTGTTATTGTCACTTAACAGGATTAGCTGGCTAGGACACATGAGACCCAGGTATTCCATGATATATATATGAACCAATTAATTTTGACGTTTGAGGCAAATTTGACTTATCAACATCAAATATTAAAAAAATAATTTTGTCTGTGGGACTGATCTTTGTATTGACACAGCAGGTATCATTATGATACGGACATGAGAAATAGGTCATGTATGAAATAGGTATCGTTATATTTATATGGTATCAAAGTACTAAAACGACATAGGTTAAGAAGAAGGATTAACTATTGATTAGTCCCACCTTCTGATGATCGCAACTTCATATTTTGAATGATTTGTTGGTGTCATAATCACTAGAAGGTTGGAATAATCAATGGTAAATCCTACTTTATCGATGTTGTTTTGGTATTTTGAAACCATCATATTGACAGAGATTAGAGAAGGTTGCTTACCTTGGATCCATCCACACTGATAATCCTATATGTATTCCTTGTACTGTCATAATAATAGGACACATTGACGGACGACTGACAGGCGGGCACCCAATTCTTCTTCGTCTCGGGGTCGATCTGGAACACATGGGCTTTGGTGGTGAAGAAGGGCTGCTCCCTAAAAAGTATAAATAAAAATAATGAGGTTAAAGCGTCACAAAAATGAAGGTCATCTTTAAAGAAACCAGAATGAATATTTTCTGAAATTGAATTTGTGAGAAATATTTTTGTAACTGAAGATGAAATGTTGTCACCAAACAAATCAATGATTTCCTAATATTTTAGATAAAAACACACATTTGGATTTTTTTTATCACACAGTATGAAATGAGTACCTCGCCATCTCTTATACCAATCTAGCAGGCTGAAAAACAATAGAACTGGAGAAGACCAGCTATTTTTGTCAGAACACCTCGAGGCATATACTGTTGATGATGGTAGTGGAGGTGTTAGTGCCGACTACGACACTCGAGGTAACCTGAGGCACCAACGTGTAGCATCACCATAATAAAGTCGTGGTAAACTCGAGGTATCAAAGTGCTAGATTACCACAATGTGTATTGAAATGTACGGGACATCATGAATTCATTGTAACAGCTCTAAATGAGTTACAGGACATTATGTAGATGTGTACTTATTCAACACTGCCAAAGAACAGGTCTTTTACAACTTTTGTTTACCTCAACAAAATTGGGTTATGAACATGCCATGCACATGGATACATGCAGTTAATTGAGTAAATAATTTCTGAACAAGAATGAAAGTAAAACAATAATGTTATTCATTTTTTAACAAAAAACATTGGATACATTTTAACATTATATGTATTACATGTATCTATACACTGTAAAATCAATATTTTATGTATGTGATTGGACTGAACAATGGTGAGTATATTCATGTTTGATACTTATCATTAACATTGATATTGATAATATACCCATCCTAGAAATAAGATACATGTTGCCCTGATGATCAATACAAAGCCAATATATATGGGACCATCTACCCACCGTAGAATACTTAGAACAGCCACCGGAGTAGACAAAGTCCTCACAATTCTCCTTCTGGACATCTTACACAAAATAGCATCCTAATTTAGACCCCACGACAACAATTAAAGTGCCGATAATGCACACACATTCCAGTGGAGATATACAATATTAGTAAGCCTGTTGGTCCGTCATTATCACGACCAGCCCCAATAGACATTCCTGTATAATCCACACTGATTTGCCAGTCTGAAGGTACCGGTGCAGGCTCACCAGTATAATACTAGCTTCTCCACTGATTATTATTCTTGGCAAAATTTGTTTCTTTCAGCCAAAATGCTACTACAGGTGTTTCATCATGGACCGACATGGACTGTCAATTTGTAAATGCCTTTCATGTCCAGCCGCCTAATCTTGACATTGTTTGTAACATTGGTGGGATTGCATGTTGTACACTATCCTGAATACACAATCAGAAGTTATTGGTCCGGGACAGGTATTTTACAAGGCCCCTCATATAAAATTTTGCCATTATTAAATGGCCGATATACATGTGACAGAATGACAATACAGGACTTTGTTCTCAGAAATGTTTACTCTCGCTTGGAGGTCGACATTAAAATGCGAACCCAGGTCACCCAGAAGACTGACACTCGATGTTTAATCAATCACCGATTCGACGTCCCACTTTTAATATCTCCTCACCTAGCGTTACTACACTAAGACCCCGAGTACCTCCCCTAAATCAATGAATTGATCTAACTTGTTAGGCTATCACATGTCATCAAAATTAAGGATCGGTGTATACACAACCGACCAAAATAATTACCCCCAATATCGAGACATTTTATTTAGAACAAGTTTTTATGATCAATGTGTACTGTCTTTATGCTTTATATTGATGTCATATATCAATGAATCTACATTCCAGCGACCTATTTCAATTAACTGCCAGTACCACCAACAGAGAACCTTCATCGTACTTGCTATATATTTTTTCTGTGGATCAAATGAATCTGGTTTGTATCATTAATATGTGATCTCTATACAAAAGTCTTTTCAAAAAGTAGCATTGCATACTGGATATATATTTTTAACTCTTTTTATGATCAATAAATGAAATGTTTTGTGAAGGTCATACTCTATCCAGGTACATACAAGGATAGACAGTGGGCAGCATATATTGCTAGCTAATCAATAATTTTATCAATAATCTAATATTAGGACATACATAAACTGTTACAATTGCTTCAGAGAACTCCACAAGTTCCCTAATATATGTTGACATGGCATTCATTTTTGAAATCTGCCGTATTTGAAACAAACTTGACTCATTTTATTAATTTAGCAACAAAGATATGACATTGTTAGCATTTAATCAGTATCACGAAAGAATGGTTGACTTAACATTTTTTGGGGTGTTTTTTTGGTCTCTGCTAAAATACACAGGTTTTCATTACCTTGCAATTGCTATTTAAATACATGTACCTAGGGTGCAATCAAATTTCAATATTTATAAATGATTCCTTATTCACTAAGGAACCCCACCGGTACCCCCACCTCCAACATAAAAAAAAATCTTTAATATCTATTTAGAATTTGTGATGCATGGCCTTGAAGAAGACATCAAAATTTGTCCACATTATACAAATATCAAGCAAATAACAAGTAAATTGGATATCAAATGGGAAAAGTCACAAACAAACAGTCTAAAAGTATATTCAAGTTTAAATAAACTATTGGGAAAATTCACAAGCCATTAAAATCGGTGATAGATCATATACAGCCACTACACCCTACTAATTATCTATGTATGTATTCACAGTGGGTGCCTGTAACCGTACACCAAAACGTGAAACCAAGGAATGTATTCCAGTAATTAAAAGGCAAATATTGATCAATACACTATATCGCTGACTACTATATCAGCAAATGCGATAGTTGGGTATATTAAATGTTCATATAAAAACCAAGACAGGCAATATACTATGCAAAATACCTTTGTAATGTTGATTTCTTATAATGTGTCAGAAGTTTTACAGAGGAAAATTTCAAATCGATATATTTACATTCAGAGTGTTTCGTCACTATATGAATCAACCAACTGACGAAAACAAACATTTGTCTATGAATACACTATGAATACAACGATTCTTGTGCATCGTTCAGCTGATTTCAAACATCACGCCAGTCTCATATCGATAAAAGTTAGTCCCCCACAATATTTTAATGTATAATCTTTAATGTGATGTTTCTTGATGTAGAATCAACTATGGTTTACTGTAATAAGTCGATCAAATCGTATTTTAACTAAATTTCCTGTTTATAGTTTGTCATTTGCAATAAAAGGTCAACCGGAAGGCCGAAGCTTGAAAACGCCACGTTGTGGAAGGCGCTCCACGGGATATGTCGATAGCTTCTGCTATTCATATAGCCGCTATGAAAATTAGAAAAATACATTCAATCCCTGTTTGATCCTCGAGGATCTGTGGTTTGGATTTTAATTTTGTTTGGTTATACATGGACATGGAGGTGGATGAATGATAAAGTCCCTGGAGAAAAACCATCAACCTACATTGAGAACCTGGCAACTGGGTTTTCAATTTGGAACCCATAGGTGAGTAGGATTATCTTAACTCATCAGTCACTATTGGCCACCGTGGCCACCACAGCTACTATTGGCCACCGTGGCCACCACTGCCACTATTGGCCACCGTGGTCTCTGGCGAATCCTGCTACACACACCATCCAAAAACTCATAAAACTCAAAATCAACAATAGCAATGATTCATATTTAAATACTTTTCTGGATCATAAATTGACATAGCTTTCAGGGAATTTGCTTATTGTTAATTTTCATTACATATAACAATATATCCTTAATATTTGTTTGAGGCCATGTGTCACAAATTACTCCATTGCATGCTCACAAGTCTTGTACAGAGTTTTACTTGTTTACAAATTTTTGTTGAACCTATGATTATATATGCACAGCTTCAATTCTGTATCTTAATTACCTGACAATTATAAATAAAATACCTGTTATTCAAAACATCCTTATTAACAAAGCCTAACATATACAGAACAACAGAAACTGAGGAAACTTTCTGAAATGAAATTGAATACTCAAAGGAACTCTAAACTCTATACAAAACCAATCCACTCAAGTTCTCACCTAATTCCAACAGACTGTTTCATATGAGGCATTCGGATCTTGTCAACAAATTCCTTGAAAATATCACCTTAATTTTTTGTTAACATCAGAAATTCTGTTCACACTAAAGGTACATAATCCATGATGATGTAAGGTTTGATAGTGTTATTCCAGTCAGTGATATCCATGTAACTTAGTGTAAGTAAATGTCCAGGTATATATACATTGTATATACAGGTAGGCCAAACTATTCTCTACATTCACCTGAACTAATCCAAGTATGACAATAATTGACCTCGTTCTTTGTAGTTTTTACCTATCCCAAAAGACTGTCTGTAGTTTAAAAGGCTCAATCATTTTACCAGTACATATAATACGTACTAAGAATGTTTAGAACCAGCTATAGAAATTACATATTTATTTTACCTTATTATGATTTATGATCTGCTTTTTCCCTGCAATACAGTGTACATGCATTTTTGTACATATATTTCATTTTGTGAACTTACTGTAATCATTACAATATATTCCAAAGACATTTCGTGCATAAGTGAGTATCAATTTTGGCCCATGGTATATATCAATTAATTTGTAAATATTTTCTCTTCATTTACAGGTAAAAAGTGGTCAAAGTGTTTCAATATGCGACTAGTAGAAATCCACTTCTGGGCTTCAGTAGGTCATGGTGGCCAATCAAATGGTTCATTCACCCCTAAAACTTCATAATGAACTGGTCTAGTCTTTGATTTAGAAAAACTTTAATGGCCCTGATTTCTCGAAACAAACTTAAGTCAAAAACTGACTTAAGTCATACATTTTTATATAAGTTACATAAGGAGAAAAACTTTAGTTTTTACTTAAGTCTGCACTTTTGTTTCGAGAAATCTGAGCCGGGGTCCCGATATATATTACCACAAGTCCTTCACCACTGGGTCATTAGTTTGAATCCCAGGCAGAGCAGTTACCAGGTACTGACTATTGGTTGCTGATTTTTCTCTGAGTACTCTGGATTTCTTTCACATACACATCTGGCATGTTCTTGTTAAAACAATCAAACCAAAACAAAGACAAATTGTGGTGACACAATGTAGGCAGTTCCTTTGACTAGATGTAGAGAAGAAAGGAGGTAGCCAGTGCTCGCATTCTGTTTTACAGGTTAACAAGATCAGTTTTGATATTTTTGGGATATCATGGAATATTACTGAGGTGAAATGAATGTAATCAGTGAAAAAACAAGTCATGATTAAGGCACATACCAAAGAGCAAGATCTAGAATAGCGAAGAAAATGAAATATAAAATTCTGTAATTAGCAGCACGTCTATTGAATTTTTTTTTATATATCTTTCCCATTTTATATACATACATTACAGACAACTATAAGCTTAAAGTTGTATGTATAAAACATGCAAGAGTTTTTTTTTCTATTACATGTATATGTATACTTTGAACGCTTAAATCCATTATAAATTTGGTTGAGACCACAGTTTTATTGTGATGTTGTTATTTTGGTAAATGAAGGTATAGGTTTAGACTGTGTACACAACGTCTCGGTCTCCAGTGGATATTGAGGATGGGTCAATATTTAAACTGCTTACTATAGTGTACATTGTGTGAATAGAAGATCCAAATCATTTTCTGACATAAGACAAATATTTTCAGGCTAGTTTCAAAACAAGACCTTAAAACCTAACAAAAACATTAAAAGTTTCTTCTATTATTTGTCGGCTTAGCAACGAAAACAAATTTCAATTCTATATGGCTTACTGACTTATTTATTGAGGAAGTCAATTGATAATTTTATGTATATTATTCAAATACCATTGACTGAATTTGAAATTTTGTTTCAATGTATTTCAATTAGTTATCAAGTTTCTTCCTTATACCTGTTCAATTTCCTTAAAAACTATCACCATAAAAAAGTACATGTCTTCATCAAATTTGCAACAACATTACTTACACATGCATTACAAAGTAAAATTTCTGTATTCTCAATTTAATAGTTGCAAAACATATCAGGCCAAAAATGATAGGACATTTTAATAAGAATTTTCCCATATTTCTTTCCTTATTTGTTGCAAATATAGACCAGGATACTGATTGACATCACAATCAATACCTACCCCCAAGGACAGATAACTCTGTGAGCTAAATATACAGAATTTATTATGAAATACAGGACAGTATAGAATGGATATATGGGTTACTCTTATATTATGCCTGGCCTCCTCCCTCATTTTTACGACTTTGACATAGTTATAAAATTAAACCAAAGAAGATTATGTATGGTATGTATCTTATTGTATATTGGTATGTACTATATACATGTGCATGCAGTATTTACAAAATTCATCTTCGTATGGACCATTGCATTTTTTTTTGCTACATGTACATGTACAGTAATTTATATAAAGAAGGCTAAAACCACTATCAATAATGAAGATCTATCTCTGATAACATGTAGAAACGGTATATTATATAGCCACCCAAAAGAGCCAGGATCCCTTTAAAGTTCTGCTGAAGACAGATACCAGTTTTATTGACCGATTGGCTTTGAACACCCAAATTTGTTATCTCTGTACTTCATAGACCTGTCTGGAAATAAACCTCACCCCTATAGCTAGAGTTTCAAAGTTAGCCAGTACATCAGTGTTAAAAACATTATGATGCCAAGATTGTTCTCTTCAAGCCACAAATCTATTTTCATATACTATGTTTGTTATTGGTAGGTCTGTATTTTTTCAAACTGAAGGCCAAAGACACACAGTAAAAGTTTATGCAAGCAAAAATGGTTGAAGTACATGTATAATCTTAATTATATATATATATATCTTGTTCCCACCTGAAAACATATTTTTAATTCTTTTTCTATAGTAGGAACATACCTGAATTATGGTATTTCAGGGGTAAATGTGTTATATGTTTCATGTCACACACTGAGGTGATCAAATTATCTCCCCTTTTACAGTATTAATTGTTTCATATGCTCATTCATTTTCTTGTTTCAGAATAATTTATTGTTCCATGTGTTCCATGTGAAATCATGATAAGAAACATTTAAATTTCTGAACCCAACAAGAACAATATACATATGTACATGTAAGAGATATTGTCAGTTTTATGCCTTGAATAATCTTAAACATCAGTAAAGTTTAGCAGTAAAACAGCATTAAACCTCAATGTATAAAGGTTTAACAAGGAAACAGAGATTGTGATGAACGTATCCTTAGATTTTAGAACTGTCTATATCAGTAGGACACAGAATCAACCGGAAATGGCGGTATTTACATGTCATTCTAAAAGTTTTCTTTTGCAGCTTAAAAAAGAAGGCTTTGTTTTCTATCAAAATTCAGTTGACAGACAGATGAATATCAAGGATGCAAACAAAGGAGTTGAATTTGCTCCAATTTTTTCTGGGGAAATGAAGAAATAAGAAAATACATAAAATGCATACAATAACTTATTTGAGGACCAAGTTCTTAAGTACACTTCCACTCTACAATAATACTTATGATAAACCTTTCAGATACTATAGATATTATAGATGTTAAAGGTTGTCAGCAAGCTGTACAATATGTAGCCACAGCTATAAATAGAAGCCTATTTATAACATTATGAAAACCCCATTATTTTTACAAAGTAATGAAATTATATGCTTCAAAGCTGGTTGTTAAACCAAGACAGTGAGAACAAATTTAATTGCTGATACTGGAACATTCTTGTAAGTCAATATTTGACCTTTGGAAAAATAAAAATATTATCGAGCTGCTAAGGAAGATATGAAATAGAATATATATGCTCAATTTAATTGCTGTATTTCATTTTTTGGAAGAGAATTGTATCTGCACGAAGCTACATACTTATGCAAGTCCAATTTGAATTAAACTAAACGTGAACTTTTTTTTATGTTCAATTTCAAATTGATAATTTAAGTCTTAATATAACCTACTCTTCTTCTCCTATGTCCAGATCCTCAAAAAAAACTTCATCATCCGATGACAAGGCGGTTCCATCAAATGAGCTATGAAACACAGAATCTTGAGACGTTTCTGAGAGAGTTGACGCAGAAACAGAGGCTAGCATTATTATTCCACCGAACGACTTCAGAAATGAACCAGACAAGTTAAGCCTTGGATATGTATCAACCTTATAAGACTGGCAAGACTTCGTCACAACGTTTCTGGTCAATGTCTGCTATATATCACATCCCTATAGGCACCGAGAAAAATACTGGCTTTTCCGTGTCGATACCTACACTTCCGAAACAGTACAGAATATACTCCCCATATAAACATTAATTGCATGACTAAAAAAATAGAATCAACTCGTGTCCAGAGTGAAAATGTCAATAATGTAAACACCACTTTGCTTTTAGGTGTCAATACCCCATTGAGGCACCTTCTCAGAAAAAAAAATATCACTAACCTCTATGAGATTGTATAGCAACTTCCTGAATTACCCCTTATTGGGCCCCTGTAGACAAAACCTGGATAGATGTTGACAAGGTGACAGGAGATGTCCATTGCAATAAGTCACCCTGTCAATCAAGACTCATCTATTACCTGCAGTGACTGGGTATACATTAAGGACCTGGTTAGCTTGTCATAGCCGAAAATTGTCACATGTAGGTATTTATGTTGCCCTGGAGGCAATTGTAACAGATCTTATATCAATTTTCTGTTTTATTTTCACATAATTCTCTGACTGGACATGTAAACTTTATGATGCTATCTCATAACATTCATTTACACAGAAGTCTACATCAGGCCCTCTAGGGCTAAAACAGCATATTGAGATGTACATGTTTTCAAGGATATCACAGGAAAAGTACATAGAATTTAATATAAATGTTTGAAAGTCAAATAAGAAACACCAAGGGTTATTCAGAGTTCAAATTAAAGATGTAACTGAGTATATATATAAGGTTATCACTTTGTGTCACTATGTATTTTCAGTACAGTACTTCAGCTACCTTGCAAATGTTACACTTATCTGAAGAAAAAGGAGGAAATCAAAGTGATTATAAAAACATGGGCCATTATTAGACTAAATACTACATTTTACATGTATGTATATATACAAATAGGATTTCGACTTAAGGTATCACAGTTGTAATAGGTATGTGGGCGGTGTGTAAACCTTTGCTTAGTGACTATCTCAGGAGTATATATATATACATAATGATGGACATTAAGTAATTTGAGTTTGGGTTATTAGGTTTAACATCCTATTAACAAATTAACCAGGGTCATTTAAGGATGACCTCCCATGCGTGTAATGTGTTGCTGTGTGTGAATGTCTGTATTTGGGAGGCTGCAGTATATTTGTTATATATTTCTATAATTCAGCATGGGTCCTTGAATAATTTTTTTTTAATTAGGGCTTTTCTTCAAATGTTGAAAGGAACTATTGTTTTTGTTAAGTTTCCTATTCTTATCATTCTTATTATTCTTCTTTCTGTTTTTGTGAACGCTCTATCAGTCAAACGGTAAGACATAGGATAAAAATGATTTCAGTGTGTTCAAGATATTTTTTTGGGGCCGCGGTGGCCGAGTGGTTAAGATGTCCCGACATATTACCACAAGCCCTCCACTTCTGGGATGCGGGTTCGAATCCCATGTGGGGCAGTTGCCAGGTACTGACTGCTGACCGGTGGTTTTTCTCCGGGTACTCCGGCTTTCCTCCACCAACAAACCTGGCACGTCCTTACATGACCCTGGCTGTTAATAGGACGTAAAACTAAAACAAAGACAGGTATCTAAAGGTGATCCATGAACAAAATAAAGTAGGTAAAAAAAAACCAAATGGCCGCCATGACATAAAACCTAAAAACACAAAAACTGCTATAACTCAAAAAGTATGAAAGCTATTTCAAATCTGAAGGTATTTGGTTGTAGGGAATGAACATATCTAACTTTTCTCCGTTACATGTTTCCACAAAATATGTCTCATTAAAAAGCTTGCTAGAGGTCAAATTTAACAATTTAAATTTTTTTTTATTATATAATTTTTTTAAATTTCTTTGGATTACATCGATTTAGTATGTCATTCTGAAGATTTTGATGTCTTCAAATTTAAAATTGGTCAACAAATTTGCCCGTCACACAAGATCTTCCACTTATTACCATGATCAATTCTTGTCAATATGGTGTTGATTTAAATTCAAATATGGCTGCAATGACATCTGCACTTCCGGTTTAACCTAGACAGCCATAACTCGTTAACCACTTAGCCAATTTCTTTCATTTTGTTATTTGTTATGTAGAAAACTTTGTAATTGTACATTTTTCTCTAAAATATCAACTTTCGGTTGATCATGCATTCACTCATAATGGAAATTCACCGTTTTCGTTGAAAATCACGAAAACAACTTCTTGTCAAGTTCTACATGGTATAGAGGCTTGATATTGTGCATGAAGTATGCTTAGGTAGTTGACTATCAGGTTTGAAAAAATAAACGACCTTGACCTTCAGAGTGCTTGTGATTTTAGAGCTATGAAAATGATCCAGTGACATGAAATTACAGCTCATTGAGACAGCTGTAGCTCGTTTACCACACCGCCAATTTCTTTGATTTTTGGATATGTTATGTAGAATTGAAAGTGAAACAATTAAATTAATGAACACATTTCTGTTATATGTGAACTTTCGGTTGTAAATAAGGGTCAAAGTTCAAAAGTGCAATTTTTTGACAAAATCATTAATAAATCTTTTTCTCAAATTCTAGTAGGCCGACAGACCTAATATTTAGCATGTAGCATGCTGACATAAATGCCTACCAAGTTTGTTAATATGATTGACCTTCATCTATATTCAAAGTCACAGAGACCAAAAAACTGAAAATCTTCAAATGACGTCTGCTGTTCTGCAATGCCTAGATACCTAATATAGACATGCATGATGCTGAAATAAATGGCTACCAAGTTTGTAAATATGAAAGACCTTGACCTTCATTCAAGGTCACTGTGGCTAACAATCTTAAAATCTTCAAATTACTTCTTGTGAAGTTTTGAAATGGCAAAGACCTGTAACTGGACGTGTAGGACATCGACACAAAGCGCTACCAAGTTTGTTAATGTGAATGACCTTGATGGGAATACCTTTTAGGTGAAAAGCCCGTCAAATTGTCCCCGTGACAATTTCTAGTTATACATGTATTTAGAATTCCTAACCTGAAGATCATCTCACAGAAACACTTCTCAGTTATCTTAACAGTGAAAATGTAAATGTATTTTTGACCAATAAAATTCCCACCAATCTATTCCAAGAGGCCTATTACAAATGACCATGCAATCAAATGTTGAACTCAAATGTTAATGCCCGACTGACCTTTGAACAGTCAACATTAATTAAGTTTCAAAGAAGAACAAATTAGGCACAAAAGGTTAATCTACTAAAAATCCCTCACAGAATCAGTGATTAGCTTAATGTACAAAGGCCATTTCACATTAAACCAATCACTAGATCTTTAAGGCAATTTAATCTATAGCTTTATTTCAGGAATACATGGACATGCTCTGTGGTGAGGAAGCTCACATCTGGGAGACAAATTAACACAGCAGATAAAACTGTTCATTATCCAGTAATAAAAAACAGTCAGTCCCACAGAATAGTGTGTTCAATTTACTGGCAACATGTACATCTGTAGGCTATTCTAGTGCACCTGCTTTGAATGAAATATAAAGATGATGGGGAAAAACTATAAAAAAAATATCCTTGGGATATTACGTCAAAGGTTGAGTTCAATATCCCCCTGCTCCAAATCAAAATAATTTTTGAAATTCATTAAAAATTAAACATCAAAAAGTTCCATCCATTAATTTAGATATAATGACCATGCATGGTTATATACATTTAATATCTTACGACATTCCACTTCATTATTCTAAGTCAACCACAATACATCATCAACTAGGATGATGTTGGTACATACATACCTGGTAGTAGCCATATATATATATCGTAGGTAGGTCAACTTTCGTTTCTATGGAAACATGTTAATCAAAAGAAACATTTTCTTTTTATAATTATCATCCTAATCATTGTTTCATGCAGTAGAAATAGAAAAGGTAATATTTAAGAAGACTTAGGTAATATTGAATTTCAACCAGCGATATCCATCTGTGCAATCCAATTTAGATTCGCAACTGTTAGAACTTCAGGTTCCTCACATTTTTTCAAAACCTACTAATTCTATAATAATACATTACCTCCCCTTAGACAAAAGCTCATGTGTTGTATACATACCTAAACTATTTTTAGGCCTAATTTCACTGATAATTTGGATATTCTAGACACTGATATTGATGTTGGCTAGTCTGTAATAAATCCACCCATATAAAACTGAAAGAATCTTTGAGATTGACCCACAAAAGCAACATTTACTTATCAGCAAGAATTAGGTCAAGGTCATAACTTTAGCAACATGAGATCTCAAGTAAAATACTTTAATACCCTGAAGGAAGATGGGATATGTTTTAGGGACTGAAGTATAGACCCCATACAGTGGATAGGTAACTGACCAACAGAGAAACGCCACCAAGGTGTAATGGAGAACTGCCTGGTGTGCCAGTAATGGTACTATAGCAGTAGAGAATTAATCACAGGGGTGTATACATTAGTAATGTGATTATACACTTAGTATTAATTGATGTGTTAGAATCTGATAGGGCAGATATGACCAACATACTCCTACACTATCTGTGGCCAATATATAGTCCAGTGAAACTCCTATCATTCATACGTATCCAACCAGGCCTGAGCCAAATAAATACTTTCAGGTACTCTGATATATATTTCTATTATGGTTATCTGCTTTTGCGTCATAATAAAAGAACTTTTCTTACAACTGTCCTTGTTGAGTAGGTCTCATTGATTGCTACATTATTTATTTGTAAAAAAAATCAAAAATCTGTAGAAATATTTTTAGTTGACGTATGAAACTGCAATTCCAATAATGTATTACAGTACTTATATATCATGTAAATGATCATGATCGAAACCCGAAGTCATCTATATGTGTAACGTTTTTAACGGGTGTTACATAACCCCAGGTTCGCTCCTGTCCAGTATCGTGGATTTATTAGATATAATTGGCAAACACTTTTGTAAAAGTTCTGGTATATTTATTATGTTAACAAGAATTATATAAGGTTACAATAAAGTACATTGGTATGTAATTTTGGAACAGATACTTCAGTAGCTGTTCTGTTATAATATTAGTAAAAATGTCGATACGTTAGCTCATATGATGAGATCGTACTGTATTTGTAATAGTTACGATCGTTTATGATAAAAATCTAAATAATAGAGCCAAAATGACTTGTGCTACTAATTTCTGTAGAGGTTGCTTCCCTTGGATCGTATCACATCAACTTGTAAGCATTTAATTATAAGTTAGAATCATATTCACATTGTTTCCTTTACAACGTATATCGTCTGCTTTTGGGAGTATCCCATAATGCATCACGTCGTTGTGTAGGTAAACCAACGTAAGATGACGTTAACGTAAATAGTAAGTAATGCTCGAATATATAGAACACTAGTATTGAGAAACCAAACAAACTTGGATGCCTACCCATCGTTTAGGTGTAACTGACGACATCCTCTAAGGTAAGGTTGTGGAGTCTGAAGGTATTGTGACCAGCAGAGTGTGAGTCGAAAATCGAACTGACGTTTTGACGTTTCGGACGGCCTTTTATACTCGCCGCCGAGACCCTATTGACCAATCAGAATCGAGCTTACATGTTGTGACGTCACAATCTAGATTCCGCCAAACTGTAAACAACCGCCGCTCTCTGTCATGGAATTTCGCAGAATAATGGGCTTTCTGATGGTTTAGAGTGCATACAACAATAATACACGAATTAATAACATAATGAAGAATCTAAACATGCTTCGTTTACAGTATAAGGTAAGATAATCGACCTGCAATCGTCTTCAATCGTCTGAATCAAAGTTGATGAATCTCGCCATTTTGAATGGCATGGTCGATCCGCCATGTCAAAGTTGTCGGGAATTTCCGTTATAAATCAAGTATAATATATTTACGTCAGGATATATCTCATGTTTTATAAACATAGATATTATGATTATCTGCTAAAAAGTAGATAATGTAATATTCGTAACATATATCTAAATATAAGTATCAGTACTCTGATGCTTTTTAAATTGTGTATACTCAATAAAGTAAATATGGTATTAGTACTCTGAGGCTTTTTATGTTTGCTCAATAAAGTAATTACAGTATCGGTACTATAATGCTTATTGGGTTTACTATATAGTAAATACTATATAGCTAGGTACTCTGATGCTTTTTTATCTCAATAAAGTAAATACAGTATCGGCACTATAATGCTTATTGGGTTTACTATATAGTAAATACTATATAGCTAGATACTCTGATGCTTTTTTATCTCAATATAGTAAATACAGTATCGGTACTCTGATGCTTTTTTATCTCAATAAAGTAAATACAGTATCGGTACTCGGATGCTTATTGGATTAACTCAATGAAGTAAATACAGTATTGGTACTATGATGCTTTTTGTGTTTACTCAATATAGTTAATACGGTTTCGGTACTGTGATGCTTATTGGGATAACTATATATAGTAAATACAGTATCGGTACTCTGATGCTTATTGGGATAACTCAATAAAGTAAATACAGTATCGGTACTCCGATGCTTATTGGGTTAACTCAATATAGTAAATACAGTATCGGTACTCTGATGCTTATTGGGATAACTCAATATAGTAAATACAGTATCGGTACTCTGATGCTTATTGGGATAACTCAATATAGTAAATACAGTATCGGTACTCTGATGCTTATTGGGTTAACTTGATATAGTAAATACAGTATCGGTACTCTGATGCTTATTGGGTTAACTATATAGTAAATACTATATATCTAGGTACTCTGATGCTTATTGGGTTAACTTGATATAGTAAATATGGTATTGGTACTATGATGCTTTTTGTGTTTACTCAATATAGTTAATACAGTATCGGTACTCTGATGCTTATTGGGATAACTATATATAGTAAATACAGTATCGGTACTCTGATGCTTATTGGGTTAACTCAATATAGTAAATACAGTATCGGTACTCTGATGCTTATTGGGTTAACTTGATATAGTAAATACAGTATCGGTACTCTGATGCTTATTGGGTTTACTATATAGTAAATACTATATAGCTAGGTACTCTGATGCTTTTTTATCTCAATAAAGTAAATACAGTATCGGTACTCTGATGCTTATTGGGTTTACTATATAGTAATTACTATATATCTAGGTACTCTGATGCTTTTTTTATCTCAATAAAGTAAATACAGTATCGGTACTATGATGCTTATTGGGTTTACTATATGGTAATTACTATATAGCTAGGTACTCTGATGCTTTTTTTTATCTCAATAAAGTATATTGGATTAACTCAATGAAGTAAATACAGTATTGGTACTATGATGCTTTTTGTGTTTACTCAATATAGTTAATACAGTATCGGTACTGTGATGCTTATTGGGATAACTATATAGTAAATACAGTATTGGTACTGTGATGCTTATTGGGTTTACTATATGGTAAAGACAGTATCAGTACTTTGATGCTTATTATGTTTACTTAGTAAATAAGGTATCAGTACTCTGATGCTTATTGGAATTACTATTTGTTAAATACAGTATTGGTACTATGTTCAGTATCCGGAATTTCCATGTGCTCTTTCTATCTATATATTTAAATATCAAGGTGGTGCATGGCAATCACATGTGGCACAACATTACACAACATCCTGATGGCCAGAAGTGCTGCCATACCAAGAACCCCATTAACTTCAGCTTGTATCTGTGGTAATCAATTCCCAACATATACAACCACAATATATTACCCATGCAACCACTGTATATTAGTGGAACATTAATGTATGAGGCAAAGATTATTTGCAACGGAATTCAATGGTAAACATTTATATGTGAATTCCTCGAGAAATCACCTGCGCTAGACATTTCAAGCTAAAAACATTTATAAACACTCCTTGGTCTATACAATCAGATTTACCAATGTCAGGATTACAATTTTACAGAGATGTTGGAAGCTTTTATAGCTCTTATGAACATTAAACTCAAGTAAAATATCAAGAAGAATTTACATGACATGGGGTTAAACATAGGATTACAAAGAAGGGGCCCGGGGGACCTGTGTATTGCTTATTGGCATATCCTAGACTTAATTTTTATGGTAAAAACATTTGTTTTAATGAGAGATCATATCATCCTGTATACCAGGTAAACTAAACATAAAACTTTAAAAGGCAATTAAAGTTCCAAAGAGATGCAGAACTATAAATTTAACACTTTCCTTTGGGCGGACATTTTGGCATCCATACAGGAAGTGCAGTTTCCTGTTAACGCTAAAACTAATTTTTCATAACTTTTTATAGGTATTTTATGCTTGCTTTGAGCTCTAATTTAAATTTTTAATCAAGGCCTATTAAAATAGACTGTTAGCAGATATAAAATCTGTGTTATAATCGTGTACAGCGGTGATATTGGAGCTGTACAAGACTTTGAAATTATACGATAAAACACACGATGCTAATTTAACGATGACTCAGTCTGATAATAATTACACACATTATCTACAAACTCGAGACATATGCATTATATACGTCTGTATGTCATTAATGGAAAATCTTCTGAATGGAAAACGGTGCATGACCTAGATTTATATCTGTTGATTAACACAGGGACCTGACATGTTATTATTGTAAGGTTGAGAATTAAATGAAGAATAGAATATTTCAAAGAATCATATATTCAAATTTATGGAAATTTGTCTTTTTAGGGGGCTTAGGTCTTACCTATAGGGATTCAAATATATTTTTGGTGGACCATAATGGCCCATACAGGAATTATCAAGCCCCTGTGAGCATGCATAGACAGATATGATGGAACAGTGAGCCAGAGAAAATAATGGTATACAAGAAATCCCTTGAAATTCTATATTACCAAATCTCCCATTTATAAAGTACTTATCAAACAACAACCTGAAAGTACAGAGTCATAATTGTCCAGAAAATTAAAACATTTGGCAGTACATCAAAGGACACTAGGATAGCAGCAGATTACATTGGCAGACAATATTTTGTTTATTTTTATACATTGTCGTGTACAGTGGTGTCAGATGTCATACCAACAGTTTTAATGCAAGTGCTCATAACCTGTATACTTACCAGTTACAGGCATGTACAAGATCTACAGGAAAGTTGTGCAGGCACAAAAACTCAAAATTAATTACTGGCGACAAGAAACAAGAGAAAAGGCGAACTGATCACAAAAAACAGTGGCAAGTACGTAGTAAACAGGGAGCAGATGTTGACATGTGCATATTGTAGGAGG
Source organism: Argopecten irradians (assembly GCF_041381155.1). Taxonomy (NCBI): domain Eukaryota; kingdom Metazoa; phylum Mollusca; class Bivalvia; order Pectinida; family Pectinidae; genus Argopecten; species Argopecten irradians. The sequence continues at coordinate 27,131,960 of NC_091143.1, read as the reverse complement.
GGTGTGTATTTAGGAAGTAGTTTGGTCAACCAAAAACTGTAAACAATGTAGTAAACATCCTATAAACAGCCAGGGTCATTTACATAAGAATAAACCAGGTTTAGGAGGTCAGAGGGAAAGCTGGAGTATCATCGGAGAAAAACACCAGCCTAAACTACAGTCAAGAAACCCGGCACTGAATACAACTTACTGCCCCACAGGATTCAAACTCGTAACCCAGAGATGGAGGTCAGGCTGACGGTAATATGTTGAGACATATCTTAACGTCTCAGTCATAATATCAATGACCACTGTCATGCAAACAACAGTAAAGATATTTGTGACAATGTATTTAAATGAGGTCTGTAATTTACTAGCAATAGTCCCCTGTAGAACATCATATTTTAAGCATGTCAACCCCCGACAACATTGGCGCAGTTTCATGAAACAGTTATCAAGTGACCTTACAGTAATGAAATGGTCAGATTATGAATGCATGTCCGCTGTCACAGTATGCAGGTAAGATTATAAATTATTCAGATAGCATGCATATGTGTACTGCATATGTGAACTACAATGAATGGATTTTAACATTGTCAAAACTGCCATAGATATACATATATTTCTCTATTATTAAGTCATATTGCGGATATAAGACATATATTTCTCTGTTATTAAGTCATATTGCGGATATAAGACTTACACTGCCGGACAATATGCTGAATTCTTGGCAGAAGTTTATCACTCAATTATCTCCCCTTAATTAGTTCACAGGAGTTTCTATTTGTGGCCGTACCTGATACTTTTTTGCAGCTTAAAGTTGGGCTACGATATCGCCTTAAATTGACAAAATTATATTTCAAAGCAATATCAGAAGTATACAAATGCACCCCTTAAAACTGAAAGATAATGAAACCATGGATCGAGAATCAGACAAAATTGTAAGAACAGACTAGAAATTTTGGTAAGAGAAAAATTCTTGAATGGGACAAGGACGTGAACATCAAAGGGACTGGAGGTGATCATGATGTGGCACCACAATACACTGACATTTTGGCTTGGGCATAATCAAATCTCCTAACATTATTGATGTTCTTATTGACGTGAGTCCTTGTAGTAAGAAATCTATGTATGAAAGCATGTGTACTATAGGTCAAAATGATAGAACATTAAATTGCTCCTACCAGACAAACAAAATAAACATCACAAACCACATGCAGCATCAACAGGACAAGTGTAGGGTAGGTCTGGTTGTCATTACAGTGTTTCACTATATAGCATAACTGTCCTATTAGATACAGTGTAAACATCAGTATTCTGTACTTGAATATTACAGATTTAACTGTTCTTGTGGGTAGTAGGTATTGATTGTGACGTCATGTGTTTGCCAGAATAACGTCATACTTTTCGGAGAAAACGATGTGAATCGACCTCAGAAAATAATGATTTAACAATTGATACCTACCCGCAAGGGAGCTAACCCTGTAATATGCAAGGACATATACAGCATAATGTTAGAATAGATACAGCGTAATCGTCAGTATATAGAGCGTAATCATTGATATATGTCCGGTATAGATACACCATAATTGTCAGTAATTGTCAGTATAGATACAGCTAATCGTCAGTATATAGATACAGCGTAATCGTCAGTATATAGATACAGCGTAATCGTCAGTATATAGATACAGCTAATCGTCAGTATATAGATACAGCGTAATCGTCAGTATATAGATACAGCTAATCGTCAGTATATAGATACAGCGTAATCGTCAGTATATAGATATAGCGTAATCGTCAGTATAGATACAGCTAATCGTCAGTATATAGATACAGCGTAATCGTCAGTATATAGATACAGCGTAATCGTCAGTATATAGATACAGCTAATCGTCAGTATATAGATACAGCTAATCGTCAGTATATAGATACAGCGTAATCGTCAGTATATAGATACAGCGTAATCGTCAGTATATAGATATAGCGTAATCGTCAGTATAGATACAGCTAATCGTCAGTATATAGATACAGCGTAATCGTCAGTATATAGATATAGCGTAATCGTCAGTATAGATACAGCTAATCGTCAGTATATAGATACAGCGTAATCGTCAGTATATAGATACAGCTAATCGTCAGTATATATTTACAGTCAGTGGTGAATTGATAGTATAAACCCCGTTGATTTCAACCAAAGGCTACTCAACTTTATTTCTCGATAGATTGAGTATGTCACGCGCAATTTGGAGCCGCGCGGATGAATTTATGATGGTCCAAATCAGAAACTTTTGGTGTTTTCAGTAACCGAACGTACGTTCGATGAACATGTACATGTATCAAAATAGGTTTGAACACATATACATGTATGTGTGTAAATACAAATGTAGAAAAGTTACATTGTTTATGTTACTACCGTACCTCTTTGAGCAATGCTTCCGTGCGCGTATGATAAATAAACAATGTTGTACAATGTACAGTTTTGCACATTCCGATGACGTCGCAATGTTTACATGTTGTGTGTCTGTGAGTCTGTGTTGTTCTCTACAACATGTAGCCTAGATCTACATTATATTCGTATTTTTAACATCTTTGGTTGTACGCGAATGGATAAGATATGTCAGAACAACATCAGTATTTGAGTTGAATAAGTGTAACCAAAACGACCTAGCACGACAATGCATTTTTGTTCACCTCGGCGGACAGACAAGTCCTGTACGTTATCTAGAATCTACTGTGAATCGGCGAGAGTAGGACTTACATACACAATGTACGTTTGGGTGTTTCGAAATATCAATGAAACGGAATCCTTCAATTGTAGCTTTACAATACTTGTAATAGACACCTCTAATATTTATTGAAGTGTTTAAATCAACAATATAAATATAGCTAACATTTTGAGAGCGGTACAGTAAACGTTTACAGTAGTGGGCCTACCTGTGTTTGTACATGTTCCTCGAAACGACGTCCGATACATTTGAAAATCTCTAAAATCCGGAAATAATGACATGGAACTATGTTAACATCCGTGTATTCAAGAACTTTCAAACGTGAACTGATTAAGTAGAACTCAAGTGATCACAAAATTGAAGAAACTCTCTGTTTGTCACACCTCCTTGACACAGGCGGTTTGAATCGGACGCCGCGTCACAACTACGTTAAATATCCTGCCACGTTATGAATTGTGTAAGCGTGTGAAATCATACGAAGCAAAATATTAAAACCAAACTGCTTTGCACCATGGTGTTTTTAACAACAGATAAATAAAATGATTTATAGTTCCATACCGGGAAAACCTCAGATATATGCTTCATCAGACGGAACTCATTTTATTGGTATGTTCATTGATAAATTGGCGGGAATTTCCGCCACTTCAAGTGGCTGTTCGAAATGCCTGTCGGAACCAAACGATATAATTCAATTTTAGTCTTATAAATGCCATAAACACTATTAAGGGTAAATTTTGAGCTATGAAAATAATAGTTAAGACTGTAAATATAAGGATTAAAGTCTCTTTCTGGTGGTTCTATCGAAGGATAAAGTTGAGTAGGGTATCGATATTTGTTTCATGGACCGCTTCGCGGTCCATTCCAAATATCGATACCCTACTCAACTTTATCCTTCGATAGAACCACCAGAAAGAGACTTTAATCCTTAAATAGATACAGCTAATCGTCAGTATATAGATACAGCTAATCGTCAGTATATAGATACAGCGTAATCGTCAGTATATAGATACAGCGTAATCGTCAGTATATAGATACAGCGTAATCGTCAGTATATAGATACAGCGTAATCGTCAGTATATAGATACAGCTAATCGTCAGTATATAGATACAGCGTAATCGTCAGTATATAGATACAGCTAATCGTCAGTATATAGATACAGTGTAATCGTCAGTATATAGATACAGCTAATCGTCAGTATATAGATATAGCGTAATCCTCAGTATATACAGTGTAATCCTCAGTATATAAAGCGTAATCGTCAGTGTATAGATACATCAGTATAGTTACATCTTAATTATCAGTTATAGATACAGCATAATTGTCTGTGTAGATACAGCGTTATCATCAGTATACAGTGAAACCTGGACAATCCGAGCACATGTATTACAAGCCCAAACTGCAGTCTGACTTCCATTTCATACTTAATGTAGTCAACATCAAATCTGTTTCTTGACGATTCTGTCTGGATTGTAAAGTTTTTATTGTCAGTAAAGAGTAATTTTAGGTATAATTAATTAGGATCAGTAAAGAGTAATCGTTGCTATACAGAGTTTTAAAATCGTCAATATACAGAATTAGTGGCGTTATACTGAGCACATATGTAAATGTAAATTAACCATGGTCAATAGAATGAAACATGCAGGTAGGCTATATATTTTACAATAACAACAACAAATATACAAGTAAATGAACAGGTTAATTGCAGAGTATATATATAAAAGATGAACTAACAAGGACCCTTGCCTTTCGGACCAAACGTTGTGGTGCTGCAGCCAGGACAAGTCATGGAACAAAGACTCATCTGGACTAGGAGGACGATTCCGCAGCGCACGAGGGCTATCTGGAATGGCCTTGACCTTTCGCCCCGACCTTGGGGACGGTGGAATGGTTTGCATATTTACATTGACAGGAACTGGATATTTGATAATAATTGGGCTCTGTGGCCGGCCCCTGTCTGGGGTACTGCTCCGGCCACGCACACTTCGTATAACGTCCTGGCCATGGTGTGCCCTCGGGGTGCGTGGGGTAGTACGACTTCCAGAGTCTGGTGGAAGATCAGACATGTTGACTGGGAACTCCGGAGTCGGAGCTCGCTTTCTCGTATCATTAGATGAAAATGTTGATAACCAAGAGGTCTTCATTTTTTTGTATATAAAATCCACAGAAAATACACACTACTGAAATTGTAATCAAATATGTTCACAGAAAAAGAGAAATAGAGAATAAAATGTATGTATGCATTGAATTTCACAAATACGATCATCCAAATAGAATTTTTACAAAGAAAGTTAAATCCCAATGGTTGTAATTGACGACGTTGTTCCGTGAAATGTAATCCATGAATTAAGACCAATTACATGAGAAAACAAATTTAGATTAATTCCATTCCTCTTGAGTTTAGTATAGCCAATGAATACCAGCTTTCTTTTCTGAAAACATGTACATGTAGCTTAGCAACAAAGAATCACATGCTATCAAACAGCATCTGTAAAATACATCACATCTTAAGATTCCGTAGCAGGAACCATCCTATTAGCAGGTTGATCGAAATGAAGACTCTCAAGCAAAGCTTTATTATCGTATGTATTCATGAATGGAATTCCCCACGCACACATTACATCCGAAATCACACTGCTAAACACTAACTGCTGTTAGCTACAAAAATCTCTGTAATAGAATCTCCGTGAATTTGTGGTACTGAACAACCCAATGAACCGCGGTAACTCCCAGCAATGAATTGTCATATATATATATATATGTTTCCAAGGTAACTACAGAGTCTCATCGAAAATACATCTGCAGATTTTGAGAAGAATTAAGATATTTGTGGCAGGCTTGGGAGACAGGAGGAATGTAACCGAGGGATGATGGTACATCTCTAATTGAGATAATGAGCCACTTGGTACCAGTTACACATGGTCTATATCTAACTAGTGGTGGGATATACTACTACCAGGGAAAACTACTACAGCCTGCCACTGTGTAGAGATCTTAGAAAAACATCCCAGGAATACTTATTATTTCTGACATTTTTCCCTAACGAAAAGCGAAAGTGACCACTGTCTTTACTGAGTAAATATATATACCGGTCAGTTTTGTTTGTGTTCCTGCTTAGTCGGAGTTTTACTTCATCTGCAGTTAATCCAGAAAGGTTGATGAAACACTTACTTTTCCATATGTTGCTAATCCAAACATCTACTTATCACACATGATATGTAGTAATTTACTTTCCTCCTGTCTAAGCTCAAGGTACCTTAAATTCCAAATTGTGTTTTCGTCACAATGTATAATATTCTTTATATACCTGCCATCAACAGATTTCTTCCTTTTTTATCCAGATTTTTTAGTTTTCTCCTGGTAGTCTCCCTACACAAAGCTTCACACACTTATTCCAAACAGATTATATATACACTGGTAACACGTCACAAAACATGTGTTGATGATGCAGACCGTCACACTCGTGTTTGTATATAGCACCCCTGGTCTATATATGTATACCAGTCACAGAAACCACAGTGTCTAATGAAACAGAAAAAGTAACAGTCAACAGCAAGAAATTGATGTTCTCGTACAAAGATACAGAAACCGACCACAAATATGAGATGAAATACACAGAAAATAACTTTTGTGTTACATAGTGATGAATTCACCAATTCCTATATGGCGATACAGAACTGGAGCACTATGCCTAATGAAATTACACAGAAAAACAACTTCTGTAGTCCACAACAAAAAATTTATGAACTCTTATATATGAAGACACAGAACCGAAGCAGTATGTCTAATGGAATACACAGAAAAATAACTTTTGTAGTCCACAACAAAAAGTTTATGAACTCCAGTAGCCATAAGATTAGTGTAAGTTGGCTACCAAACGACAGTTACATCCACCTTTGTGGAGACGAGAGTCTTTATCACTGTCCGAAGCTTTCTTTGTGAAGGTTACTGCTGAGGGGGAGATATTTATTATGACTATTTGTTCCTAGGTACACAGTATGATGTAGATGATATATAGATTCACTTTAAGGTCTAGGCAGTTCTAGATTCTCCCTGGTACAGATGGTGCTCCCATAGCTATACCTGGGGCCAGTCAAATCTGGAAGGATGTCATAACCGACAGGACAAGATAAACAAACGTTTATAACTGTATCTATACAACACGTACAGTTGTATGTATCACATGTAAATGTTTATGAATCTGATAATGACCCACCTCCTTATCACAATTTCCCTGAGCACAGTAGGCTATGTACTGCTTCAGATCTGTTTTATCCTACATATGCGGCATGAGAGCAAGTACCAGCAGATGAAAATCTCATTTATTTATAGAACTTCACGTTTCAGGTTTGTACATATCTTAAAAAAAAAAAAAAAAAATGCCTGAAAATTTTCAATACAGTAGATAAATTATTTACAACCCTGGACCCTTGCACAGACACCTGAAATAGCAATTTCACGGAAGACAAGAAAAGCGCCTCCCAAATGGGCCGTTATCTATGCATATAATTTGTTAGATAATGCACATGCATGAGATGGCTGCATATACATCCGGAAACCATCTGCCCATTTTTTTTTCAAATAGTCACAATTTTTTTTTTTTTTTAATTATCAAAATAATATCTTGAATTCCTAGATACACAATCTTTTTTCATTTCTTTCAAATAGATTTTGAATAATCAACAATTCAAATTCTTTTTTTTTTAAGAATTTTACAATATTATTTTCATTCTAAATTTCTAAATTGGCTTTTGAAATCGGAAATTTTCTATAAAACTAAACCCTCGGTAGCTTCCAAAGTGACGTTTAAACTGAAGCAGCCGTGTGGTGTTTAAGAGACCATGATAATTTAAATCTGCTTTCGGCCTGATAAGCTGTTCAGCCTCAAACTTGATGAGGTGCTGCACTAAACTACAAAACCTAATCCATCCAATCTAAACAAGGGCCGCTAGATTTTACAGCGTAAAACATATGCATTCTACAATAAGCCTGTGAGACGATCTTATGTACCTAGATATACTATCTTACACTTGTTAGCAAGCTTTTTCCTCTGTGATAAGTAAATCCAGTCTCATCATTCATAGTAAAATCCTGTGTGTTGTATTTTATAAAAGCAAATTTTCTCAAGTGAAAATACATTTTTTTACTATTCTTTAGAGAAACAATTTTCAGTACTGATAGTGTAAAATCCTGGTACTGGGATTAAATTTTCCCAACACTGATTGTAATTTTTCAGGAATTAAAAATCAGAAGTAAGCAGGAATTTCTTCTACTCCAAAGAAACTGATCACTTCAACTAGTAGTTCCTGTACCAATGGTATAAATTTTGATAATTATATAGATTTCACTATCTAGGGTTTATGAAGGAGATTGTAATCCCAATGAAGTGTAATGTAACAATATTCCTTAAAATCAACTTTTTTTTACTTTTTTTAATCTTGTTTAAGTATGCATCTTACCGATTTAAGATCAGATATCATGTCTTTGACAAGTTCTGTTCTTCAAATCAGAACATACCGTAGTTCTTTAAATCTGCTGTCTTTCGAAACTGTATGTACATATATATTAGAGAATATCTATCTGCTTGTTTAATTTGTGTATCAAAGTTTTTAAATTCAGAGATTTTACAAGCTGACATTTTTGACTACATAACCTTTCAACTGGGCAGGAAAGTGTTGACTTCTAATTCAACGTGCAATCTTCAATTTCAGAACATCTCTTACCAAAACTACATCACGTACAGTTCACATATACAGCTACAGACATAATAGATAATATGGAATTCAGTTAATCTGTTTCCTCCAGAAGACTAAGAAAACTCCAGGGATATGAGATATTGCTGCTAATTTGATTAATATGTGATGACAGCCAAGAAATAAAGGAGACTAGACATGCTATGACAGTCCTCCACTCACACGTTCCCCGCTGGGTGACGACACGACTTTTACCATCAATACAGGTCCCATATATCACAAGAACGTGCTCTTGCTCAGTCTGGGTGACCTTGGAACTTTTTTGCATTCTGTTGCGAAAATCATTACTGGTCGTTTTCTCTAAGAGCCACAGGATTCAGAGATGAATATTGTTCAGTGTGAAATGAATACTTCTGAATGGGTATAAGGAGTTTAACTAATCAGACAGTTCCGTTAACACCAACTGAATCCTCAGACATATGGTCCATAAAAAATACCCATCCTCCAAAAATATTGTACAACAGTTTACACGTGGGGATCAACTTTCAGACAGACGCAATTGCTTTTACTGCTGGACCGAAAAAATCATAAGTTTTTACTTAGGACATCAAATGATACATAAAAAAGGTGTTACCCCATGTCAAAAGCAGTGGCTGAGTGAGTACTGTGCCTTGTCACATCTGAATTTGTCATTCCGTACTGACTCCTCCATGTTATAACAGTATTGTTATTGATATATGGCAAAAACAGAATTATTTCGAAGTTATGATCAATATTCACTTAAAGGGACAATTCAGTCTAAGAGAACATTAAAATTTGTACATATATCGAAAAAAAACCAGTTCTAATGGAAATTAGATCAGTCAGTTTTACTGTGACATGCCTAAAAAGCCCATGGTGGCGACATGTGTGTGAAATGTTCAAACTCGCTCGCTGTCCAGCATTACACACTGTTGTCAAACTTCTTGTATGCCGAACCCTGTCCCTTGCTCGTAGAGTAATGCAACTATAGTCTAGAACTGCTTAAAATTGCTCTGACAGTAGTGTGTTTACCTTTTTAGGTGAATTGTCTTGTCTAAAACTCATTTTATCACATTCTCAGTGGTTATGTAATTCATTTGTTTAACGTGCGTGACTTTGGCTCAGGTATGGGTACAGCGTCCATATTGTACCTGCTTAATCGCATTGATCAACGATTTGATATTTCAACGATATTAATTAAAATACTTAACAATGTCGTGGAATTTGTCAATGTTTTACGTTATACGTTTCATAAGAAATGTAGAACGATACATTTATGCTATATTTTGCTTCTTGGTTATGTAAAAGAATTAGCCTGAGTGAATTGTCTCTTTAAATACCATATAGCTGGCAATTTGTGCGATTATGTGGGATCTCTGACATTGCTATGATATATAATTTTCTTGTTTTTAGTTTGTTACACAAATGTTGTTGTGAGTCTGTGAGACATTTAAGGAATTACCTGGTACAGTCAACAATATCAAAATTGAAATGAAATCTTATTGTCTTCCTAAAGGAATATCTTAAGAATTCACATGCTTGAAGGAAACGTCCTGAATCAGCAATACAGAGGACTCCCTGATAGCTCTCAGAATCTCTTGCTTATACTGGCCCACATTCGAATGAAACACAGCAGGAAACAGGCAATATTGAAAAGTATCAAAAATAGATCAGAACTCAAAGTTGCCTGGATTAATCATACAGCTGAATCAGAGTTCCTCTGTTTCATAAATATATATATACATAAGTACAGAAAACGTGAATATGTACTCAAAGGTAAGTTACAGAAGAAAGACGTGATTTAAATTAGGATACCCGACAGCGGACTGACATCTATATGCTTTGCTCTACAGGAAATGGGTACTGAGTTGGACCTGATTTCAGATGGAAGAGAATCCTAAAAGCATTTAAATATTGGCTTTTTGTGGGTCCTATCTTATCTACTGATGATATGGGTCAGATAAGATTAGTCCCCCATGTTCTCCTAACATAAATAGTCACTGTATGTACTATACACACATCTCATTGGCCTGAGGTCGACTCACACCTGCTATACAAAATGGGAGAACATTTCAGTAATGCTAATGAAAATAGGTGTGTTCAAATTCTTGAGAAAATTGTGTTCATAAAACTATAATCCACATCCTTGATTTGATGTGCTTGATTAATTTTACAGATTTTTCATTTTAACCCAATTATCATAGCACAGTCTACGTAAAACATGGTTATAAGAAACCTCTGAGGACCAACAACATCACTTCTTTATAAGATCTTTTTACACACATTATAGGAACGTTGAAGGGAATGAAAAAACTAACAATTATATTATAATTACAACGAATTCAGTCTATGAACTGCCATCCTCTTATTATCATATCATTATCATTGTAATGTCACAATTATCGTGCCAGCAATCATGCAAGACGGCTGTTGAAATGGCCATGGCTGCTCTGTCTTTGATAATAATGGATTTTTTGTTATAGACGCAAAATTTCTTGGGATTTCATCATAAGATTGTTATCAAATGTAAATATAAGCATTGCATATCTTTCAGTTGGCATTCATTTTGGCTATAAATGCCAACAGAAAGATGTTAAATGCTTTAATTTCCCTATACATATATTATTTACAAGATATTGTTTTTATTAATTCTGATTAGAGCATACTGTATTAATCAATTTTTGACAATCCCAGCCAATCACAAAAATAAAATGTCGCAAAATAGTTTCAAACACAAATAAAAAATAAAATCATAAATCTACATCGCAAAGTTAAATTGTCATGATGAATTCCTTCAGCAGAAAAACGAGAAATAAATTTGCTGTGAAAATACGTTGGTATACAGTGAGTATTACATAGCATAAGCACTGTTCTGAATATTCTATTATAATAAATGATTATATAATATTGTACAGAGAGTGAATGGCTGTTTCTTTATATTACCAGAGAAGTAACCTAGCCATATAGGCCTTGACCCCAAAACGTTTGAGATTGATCTCCTCCTGGAGTCCCCACCATTCTCCAATTGTGAACATTTTTTCAAGCAAATGTTGTAATCTACTAGATATATCTTTTTGTAAAATTACTAGCATTCACTTGATGGCTATTCCATCTTATTTACAGACTCTGGAGCACCACCAATCGTTTAATCGGTTACAATAATCTTCCTGGAACCAACACATTCTCGCCATTAATTAAATCAATATGTTCCCACTCTCTATTGCAACAACTGAATAAAGCAATTCAAAAGCATTACAAGTTTTTTTATGTACACCACTCGTGTGAACTTGGCAATACTGGCCCACAAAAGAGTTTCAGATGGTAAAAAGTGATATGTACACATTAGCATCACCATTTGATCTAATATTTCACTCATAATCCTGATAATAAAACAATACTTTCATCATCCACAGGAAACGTTAGAACTGGGTCGATATGTGAGTTATAGAGTACAGAAAAAAGAACATGAATGAGGTACATGTAGGTTAGATAGTCAAGTACTGATACCTTTACTGAGATAACCGAGAGGTGATTCCTTCTTGTGCACCTCTCTATTTCATGTTTGATGTTCTGAGTTAAGCAGCGAGAAGGAATTCTTGTGCACCTCTCTATTTGTAATGTTTGATGTTCTGAGTTAAGCAGCGAGAAGGAATTTTGAAAAGGGGAGTATCTGAAGTTATCTAAGGTACTGGAGTCAATCATGATCACTGACATCAGAGTATAGTCATGTTGGGAGCTAGCGTATAACGTGGGTGTATGTATTAATACTATACATTATTGTTCTAACTCCTTGTAATGTTATGATACAAGGAGAAAATGAAGAACTGAGTTTTTTGAAGAGATTTTAAAAGAGACAAAATGTCTGCAAACATAATATTAATGTCCCTATATATTCATACATCAGAGCAGGAAAAGACAGGGCTGATATGAATAATACTATGCTCCTTCCATATACCCCTTCCCCATATTTCATGGTGGGTGCGTAAAATTGAAAATACTAATATATTAGCCATTTTATAGTGACTGAATTAAAGTCCTACTGACTTGTATGATTGTATTGTAGGTAATGTTCACTTCACACCCCATTTTAATCACAGATAATTTGAAACTTCATGGACCCTCAAGAGTTATCTCCCTTCTTTCATCAACCTTTCTTACTAAAGGGGTAGGAAACTTTAAAAACACCCCATTACTGTCACGTCAATCGACAACTCATGCTAGTCAGTACCTTCATCAGCGTAGTAAAAAACGATCTCGCATCTTTAAGGTCGGTAAAACTTTACTTATCAAAAATGCCCATCTCAGTTTTTTGAACAGACATCCAGCTGAACTCCAGTGTTTTAATAGGGATGATCCAAAAATAGAGCAGCGCCTTACTTTATGTCTTGTTAGTTTGATATAGTGGGGAAAGTGCAGGGTATTACAATAATTCTCCAGCAGATATAGGTTTTTAAATCCAAGAAAAGAAATGGTGGGAATATATTTTTACACATATCTGACTGTCCCGCCCCAAACCAATTAGGGCAGTTTCAAATTCTCACTGGCAAACTTTTATTTGTACTTGATTATCAATTTTAAAGTCTTTCTTAGTCTAAGATGGTATAATATTAGCAATATTTACATTTCAAACACATTTTATTTACATCTCATGAACTCTATATATATATATTGTTAACAGGCAGACAGTATGGTACAATTATCAGTTTTCATATTAATTAGCTGAATTTCAAGTTGGAGAGCAATAACAGTCCTAAAGCCAGAAAATTGGCAAAGTTTCATTGTGTGTGTTTATAAACCTAACATGGCCCAGCATACTTGCCGTGTTGGGTATAGGTGTGAGGTAATCGGATACAACATTGTTTTAGGAACAATATTCTAGGTAACTGCCAATTTAGATTCTTTCCTCTACTAAAGATCAATCTGAATTCTGAAGGCTTCTTATATAATTATAGAAAAGTGCACACTACTGACAAAATTCAGTATACCCGGCAAATGCTAATTAACTAAAATGACGGCGGCAGAACTATGGGTTATTAGAATGTAATACAGTGGATGTACCATCAACATAACTAGCTAAATAGGTAATACCTGTAATTAGCTCTGTGTTTTAACAGACTCATCCACATTTAGGTCTTTGTATTTCCCTTTTTATCTTCTTCTATGTTACTTTTTTTCTCAATTTACTTTGGATAGTGATATTAGTTATATAAATTTAATATATATATATATTTATATATAATGCTCCTACTCTTACTTTGAAATCGCAAATAACTGGACAGGACAGTAAACGATGGACATGGAGACAGAAAACACCAGACAGAGACATGAAGCGACAGACATGGATGGAGACAGGAAGCAACGTAACATATCCCTATATAAGTAACAACACTACAGTGGACCCCAATAATTCGCAATCTGCACAGAAATGTCACGGAATCGATCTAAATTTGATTGTTGACCAAGTTACGATGGAATTTGGCAGACAAGAACATTCTTAGTCATCCAGTTTTGGATGGGAACACAAGCTTTCAGATCATCCAGGATCCACTGTCCACCCTACACCACCCATTCTCACTTCAATAGCAGGGGTTATGATTGGTGCATTTCAAAAATGGCTGCTGTGTTGTGGCTATGAACGATCATATTTTAATGAGACCTGAACTGTTGTCAATATTTAATATAGCCAGTGATTCCAGGTAATCGCATTTAAGACTGTGTCTCTGTATAGATATTGATTTCATATATCTAACATATTTTACAAATAACAAACTTCCTGGTTTAGGACACCAACATCTTACAATTTAGATTCAACTTGATAACCTAATACACACTACGAATTTCAGGAGGCTGTCAAGATCTTCTATTTAAAGGGTCGATAAACCCTCCTAAGGACCTCCTCAAGGGTTTCAAGTGCTGACCTCCAAGATTCAAACTCATTTAATATTTGTGGACATATTGTAAACAAATATTCGGCTATATAAACATTCTTATCAAGGCAATAAAACCTATCATAAGGAGATCCTACCAATTCAGCTGTCTAGAGCTAATTCATCCCACTAAAATTCTTTGGTTGAAGTTAAGTTAGGGTTAAGCAAGATTCATCAGTTTCCCTTTTTAATGGTAAAGATTTGATCGTTACAGATACAGCTAACTACATAGATAAAAAGAGGAAGCTACTGCCAATTATATGAATTCAAAATCAGGATTTTTTTAGGTTGGTTTACTTCTGTTGTTTTATTTCCTAAATTAACAGCCGGTACAGATCATTAAAAGACTTTGAATGCTAATGAGGACGCAGAAATCCAGGGTCCCTGGTAAACCATCAACCTATAAGGTCAGTACCTAGCTGGTAATTATATATGTATATATAACTGCTTCATGTGGGTTTCAAACTTTCAACACAGAGGTGAAGGTCTATATATATGTGGATATGTGTCGAAATATCTATAATGTGTCGAAATATCTAAACTACATATATATAATTCTGCCATCATGAAAGCCAGAAATAACAATTTATGAAAAACTTTAATAACTCCAAGTCAAAATATATGAATGATGTATACTTTCCAAATATAAACTAAATAAAAAGATGAAAACAAAACAAAACACTATTACACTAAATCATCCAGCTATAAAAAAAAAATCTTAAGATAAAACGGATATATCCCCTCCTAAAAATAGAGTGTTTGTGTTTTACTGAAAATTACAAAAGACTGTTTATATTTACGATAGGATATTTATAGCACCAATCTGTACATAACAGTTACAAACAACGGTTTTAGCAACAGATATGCTTAAACCCAGGAAACATGATTTCAAACATTTCCCTTATCTCACGCCAGCATCTGCGGAAACCATCCCAAACTTATACTGCAGGGCAAGCCTAGATATGCACAGTGCCAGACCTGATCTGGCCTACCGTTACTTCTCCTTACCAATATAGACTGGTGGTATTCCATTTGACAGCAGTAATTACTTCTATTATATAAACATATATATTCAGTTCAGAAATACATACATTGGCCTCAGGAACAAACATTTTTCATGACATTTTTATCATTTTTCTTACAGTTAAGACAAAGCACTTTACCATTATCTTGATTTGCAAGAAAAATAAGTCATTATAATTTGTATTTATGAGGTTTAAGATAAGAAATGAATGAAATACTAATTGGTCAAGAAATGATTAAATTTTACCATAATGACTGTAGCAGCTAGATTCAGGGGAGATAACTTCAGTTTGTTAGGTTTGATATCCTTTGACCAGCCAGGGTCATTTAAGGACAAGAAAAGCTGGATTTCCTTGAGAAAAACACTTACGATCTGTCAGTATCTAGCAACTATGCATGTTCTTCATAGGGTTAGAACTCATAACCCAGAGGTGTAGGGCTTGTGGAAATAATCTGTCAGGATATCTTAACCATCGGCCAACACTAACTTCACTGAGAAAAATAAGGGTTTGGGTTTTATAAATTTAACGTCCTATTAACAGCCAGGATCATGTAAGGATGTGCCAGGTTTGTTGGTGGAGGAAGCAGAAGTTCCTGGAGAAAAACCACCGACCAGCGGTCAGTACCTTAGAGGGCTTGTGGTCGGGACATCTTAACCACTCTGCCAATGCGGCCCCAAGCAAAAGTATGCATAGTACATGTATACAGTTAGTATACAGTTGTTTCATGATTTACCATCCAGTCAACAGTCAAAATTCTTTCCTAAAGGTGTACTGGTACTGTTTCAAGAGCAATAAGAATTTGCCTAAGAAGTATAAGATGCTCCTTATCCCACATATTGTTTCACTTCTGACACAATATTATATCAAATCAAATCAAGTGATCACAAGCATAATAAAAAGTCAAATCACATTTTCTGGTTCGAATTGAGTCATGACAATATTATCAGCTTACAAGACATAAGTGATTGTGAATGACAGCAATATGCATCAAAACAGTCTTGGCACATCTAATCATTTTTAATATCTCCAAGGACAATATAGTTTTGTATTTAATTCATTGAGTTTCCTTGCTAATGAACGGAAATGCATGCTGGTATTTTTAATAACAATTGTAAGAGTGCAAATTATATTATAATGGCTTAATTTTCCGACCAATTCTTGAATGTGTATGAGTTATGCCTATTAAAACTCATTCCTGTGAAGGAGAATTAGTTACTTTGCTGGTCATTAATAAAATTTCTCCATCATAAATATTTAACATCATTTTTTTAACATGATAAATAGGAGCAAAAATAAGACTGTGAAAATGATAATCTAGCTATTTGAGAACAGCAAAGCTTGCCCCTGACGTCATTTATTAGCTATGAAAGTTGTTTGAGAAAATGTTTATTCTCACAAAATCCTCATTTTTGCTTATATTCAAATTTAAAACATACTTATAACCTTATCATGATGATATGCCATTTGTTATAAGGCTAAGAGTATTTCAACAACAGAATCATTTAAACAGTAACACCAGTACATGTATATGTCAACTTCATGAACTTCCAACGACTGATAATTATATATATAATTAGTGCTTTCTATGACCAAGAGATTTGAGTATCGCAAATTTTGAGTACTGTTTTATAACAATGATTAGAGAGTTATTTCCCTTATCACAAGATAGTTTCAAAGTGACAGAAATTCAAGTCAAATAACAATGATTTGATATGTAAGTAATGAGGACTTTTCCTGTTTTCTTTCTTCATTGTTCATATTATACCACTGAAATGACAGAATCAAGATTTGATATGTAAGTAATGAGGACTTTTCCTGTTTTCTTTCTTCATTGTTCATATTATAACACTGAAATGACAGAATCAAAGGTCCTTGAATTTCATATTCAACCTGAATTTTCTTTAACATGTTTATTGCTAAAAGATAAGCATAATAATTGCAAGAAGAGCAAAGGCCACAGGACACCACCCTGAAGAAATCAACATTTGGACAAAAAGCACAATTCCAGTTATGTTGTCACAATAGTATATCAACTTGGTGTTTTAAGAAATGTAAACATTAGAGTCATTATGCTTTATATCATGACCATGTACATGTATATTATATATAGTATTAGCCAATGAGTAGCATATCTAATACACATGCAATGATAACATTATATATATTCATCTATACCTTAAAATTGATCTAAGAAGACATTTAGCAACTTTATAATAAAATTTTATTCAATACCATTGTAAAGGGCTTATTATTTAAAAGTGAATGTTTAATGTAAATTTCAGCCTAAAAATTTAGATGAATGGAGAAGGGCTGATACTTGTTATTTCATGAACATCGCTGGGCAATATTATCGTGTGAAATACTTTTAAAACAATGCCAAATCACATCCATGCATAATTTAAAATGAAGAAGCATGCATAAGTACCGTAATATTATACTAATGTATGCATATGACACACAAAATTCATAAGACAAAACTCATTTACCTACCTTAGGATAATCCTAAACATTATCCTGTGGCCTCCGTTTAAATCCAAATCGACCTCATCTCACCAAAAGCATACGACACCTCTAGTCGTGAAATTAATTTAAACTCAGGTAAATAACTAAGCAATAACTGTGATAGCCCCACTGATAATAAGACATGGTTTGTGGGTTCGGTGTGTCCTCTCAATCAGGTGCCAATATGTAAACACATAGACTTCCTGTATAAACATATATACACCTCCAACCTTACTATCGAGACCTATAACTGCATTCCACTACTAAAGCCGTTTTTCTGTTTCTTCAATTATGTGGAAATGACAACAGCCAAGCAATATGTCCAGTATAAAATATCGAGACGAGAAGTTATAGAAAATATCTACATGACCGATTTATGTACTGTATCCGACTATCCGTATCAACCTGAAGGCCACAGTTTGTTCAGTCATGCATGTAAATATTTTCTTGCTTCTTCCCTGATGAGCTCAGAGGATGAGCCATCCTGATCTTTTATACATTTGTATAACATTATCAATTATGTATGGTTTTCATTGTTCATGTTTGGATGATCAGAAACAGCAACATGAATTGATAAAACACAAAGGCAAACCAAACACTGACTGATAAGTATACCTGTTTATCTAAATCTGCTTCAACTACGTCCATAGGCTAATAGACTTGATGAAGTGCAGCAATGTTACACAAAAGATTGTTGTAAGAAAGTTCTGTATACTTTCCAATTAACCCCAGCCACACAGCATGCCCGCCTTTATTAGATTATGAAATTTTTTATGAGAATAGTAAAACAGGTACATTCACTTTAAACTTCTCCATGTGTGACCAGGCGAGATAATTCAGTTTTTATTACCATGACGCAAATCGTTAAACATTAACTTTGAAAACTTATAAACAATCCATAAATCAGAAATACAACAACTAGGTAATAGATAAATGCACTCTAGCCTCAAATACAAATACAACCTTGCTAGACAAAAAGATATATGCATCCTGTGATTTTTCCCAACAAGAGGTATTTGATATTGGTTATTTTTGTGTTTTGACCTAAGCAAGGTCATTTGAAGGGCATGCCAGGCTTTGAAAACTAGATTATATAGAGTACCTGGAGAAACAAAAACTTCAACCTTATGTCAGCATATGGCAACTACATCAAGTAGGTTTGAATTTGCAACCCACAGCCAGTGGGTTATAGCTAATGCTAGGCAAATTAATTATATTAGAATGTTACTCTTATTGACATGGAATTGATAAACTCATCCAATTTTTTTCAGCTTTTTTTTAAACATTTGACCTCTTCTTATTATTTACGTTGGAGGGTTGACATTATGAAATTCAAGGGTAAATGACTCGATAACTGTAGTCTTTAGTAGACTACCATCAATGCAATTCTTTATATGTATAACAAGAAACGCATTGCTCAAAACTTATTTACTAATACAATTGAATAATATCGCAGTATAATGAATCTGTCAAAACACTCTTTTGATAGCAAATTCCATGTACACTTAATTTGATGACATTTAGAAATATTTTACTGCATATATATATAGATAAATTCATTAGCAGCCTTGTGTGTAATGTACTTATTAGACATATGACTAAAAATAAAGAAGAAAATAATAAAAACCCTTTTATTCGATACTAAAGTGTTTGACCATGTAGTCATGATTCAATTTCTCTAATGTTGATTACTTGGTCTATGTATACAGTATAAATATGTACAAATGATATTTCCAACTTTTTGTGTTATAGATAAATATAGAAGTACACATGCAAATGAAGTCTAATATAATAAAAACTACATGTCTACTTAAAGGCCCACTACCTTTCCGAAACGGTTTTAAATTTTTAAAATGGGAATGTAAAACAAGATCGATAATTTTGTAGAGTCGCAACAATTATTAACTTACCGTTAATACTACATTTATCATCACCTTCTGAACGATTTGATTAAAATAAATAAAATGTTTATTTTCATAACGCGGGTCGTATTATGTTTCCCGCCGTCGTCCTAAATACCGGGCGGTAGTTGACTATCACTGCGCCAGACGGCAAAACAGCGAATTTACTCTCCACTGTTTTCATATACTACGCAGGAAATCTTGCATATGCTTGGTGTTGTAACCTTATTTTAGGTCATCGGTACGCATTTTCTGTGTTATTAATGTTTTTTTAAGAAACCTTTATATTTTGCTCCGGAAAGGTAATGGGCCTTTAAAGCTAAGCTTGTTATGTTGTGTAAATGCATGCAATCTAACGTTAACTGACACTTCTATCATACATAATATTAAACCTTTCACCAATATTAATATTTACATGTTATAGGTCATTCAACTAATTCAAAGCCTAACTTAGGTATTCTGGTATGAGGTATGCACATAGTGAGTCATAGATTTTAAAATTCATTGGTGTATTCTAATTTCTATATATATTTTGTGAATTTTTGAGTGCTAATCTAGCCTATTAACTTAAATTTCTATAGAATAAATAAACAATGAATGTTTCCTAGCTTTATTCACCCTTTTCTGAATATGATAACAATGGAGGCTATAATTGATTCAATGATATATTTTAGAACTGGAATGAAGCAGCCTACATTTTATAGTGTTTAGTATTATATACAATATATCGGATTAGTCATTGTGCTAGATGTTAGTTAGATAGATATGAATCATACCGCTTTAGTGGTGAAATGTCACTATCACTGGTCCTGTAAATACAAACAGTTAATGATTGAATGTGCAAGACACTACAGAGTTATCTCCCATTGATCATGACTTCAAAGCTGCAGTTATGTGCAATATTACAGAAATACTAAATGAAAAGGAATTTAATGCACAAATGACATATCTATCTTCATTCTTCTACTAAGAAAAGTGTTTTTACAATAAACCATATGAGTATATTTTAAATTTTAAATTGATTTTCTTATGAAATAAACATGAATTTTAACAAATGTACAGGACATACATAAATGACACTTAATTATATTCATGCTCTAGATCTATAGGTTGAGCAATATATTGTAAAGAACTACTATCATACATAATATTAAACCTTTCACCAATATTAATATTTACATGTTATAGGTCATTCAACTAATTCAAAGCTTCGGTATTCTGGTATGAGGTATGCACATAGTGAGTCATAGAATTTTAAAATTCATTGGTGTATTCTAATTTCTATACATATTTTGTGAATTTTAAGTGCTAATCTAGCCTATTAACTTAAATTTCTATAGAATAAATAAACAATGAATGTTTCCTAGCTTTATTCACCCTTTTCTGAATATAACAATGGAGGCTATAATTGATTCAATGATATATTTTAGAACTAGACTGAAGCAGCCTACATTTTAGTGTTTAGTGTTATATACAATATATCGGATTAGTCATTGTGCTAGATGTTAGTTAGATAGATATGAATCATACCGCTTTAGTGGTGAAATGTCACTATCACTGGTCCTGTAAATACAAACAGTTAATGATTGAATGTGCAAGATACTACAGAGTTATCTCCCATTGATCATGACTTCAAAGCTGCAGTTACGCGCAATATCACAGACATACTAAATGAAAAGGAATTTAATGCACAAATGACATATCTATCTTCATTCTTCTACTAAGAAAAGTGTTTTCACAATAAACCATATGAGTATATTTTAAATTTTCAATTTATTTTCTTATGAAATAAACATGAATTTTAACAAATGTACAGGACATACATAAATGACACTTAATTATATTCATGCTCTAGATCTTTAGGTTGAGCAATATATTGTAAAGAATTTTGCATATATTTACATGTAATTTAGATCTTTTTATCAATATTTGATCTACTATATTAAGACTGCATGAAGCCATAGAACTTCAAATGTAAATAATTTACAATTACTTGTGTACCAATAAGATTATATTATTTTGATGCCAATTGACAAGTTTTAATACATGTATATCACTTGTATTTATAATTTGATTTAAATCAATTGAGAACACTGTCAAATGTAACTTCAAAAATTTTACTGGTTCCCTACATATATAGTTATAGATCTTAAAATATTTCTCAAAGAACAAGTTATCATGATCATTTTTTTTTTTAATTTCCACAAAACAATTTATAATAATATCATTTCTTTTATCTAATTTTGATTGAAAGAGTGCTTCATTTACTCCTCAATAGGAATAAAACTCCCTTCAGAACTTGAAGTCATTATCTGTATGTCATAATAAATTTCCCCAACTTTTACACAACTTAATAGAATTAAGACATGACGTGCCATGATCATGATCATTGAGAAATCACAATGAAATTAAATCTACATCTAGTAGCATAGAAGATCTAGACTAGACAAAGAACTTCAGAAAACGCCATGCAAATGAGGGTTAAATTTGAATAACAAAAAAAAAATGTCTGAATTAAAAAGATGCAGATAATATAAATGTTGTATATAAGATTTATGTTGGTTAATTAGTAATCATATCGTTACATCTGAATTTACAGCATCAATATTCTGACAATCAATGCAAAACAAAATATTTAGAAAATTATATAATTGTTATTTCAGTATATTCCAAACATCACTTTACAATATGATCTATTGTACTTTTTAAATGGAATAATGGATGTGAAAATAATATTCAAAATTATAGGTATCCAAGGAACTAAAACTTATTAATTATACAAAATGGCAACATCAAGAAATCTAACTGCAAGATGTATTCAGATACTGACAGACAGGAAATCAAGAAGTATTTCATATCTGAATTCATATTACAAGATATATGTATTTGATATCAAAACATCTTGATAATTAATAAATCAAAAAGTTCTTTCGTATAAGAAATCAGAATGATTTGTAAATTTGTCAAAAAATACAACACAGTTAATAAATGAAAATGGTGCAAATCGCTCGAGGCTATCCTGCATAACAGTTAAGCAGCCTGAAGGAATTTGAGGAATTTTTCAAAGAATTTTTACATGATTTGATCTGTTGACAAAAATTCACAATATCATGGAAAAATCATATCACAAGACCCACCATGACATCAATGATAACCAAAAATAAATACTTTATATTCAAAACTCACCCCAAACTCATCTTGGCTGGTTATGGAATCTGCATTCCGCCAATAGACGATCTTATCTGATGTAAGCGAACTTCTCAAACACTTTCAAGTTTCTGCAGAGAAAATATACCGGAAGTAACAAGTACATTGGGAAATATTTTGATCTCGCGAAATCTCATCCATTACGAGACTGCTTTGTTTTCCTGTCAGAGTTTCAGAAATCGTGAAAAAATACACCAAATTAGCAAGATAAGACAAAACGGGGGAACAAGACAAATAATAGCCCATGGCGTCGGCTCCTACGGTTTCCCCAGGACCCTCAGGAGCAGGTAAATATTAGTTTAACCTTCAGGACCAAATTGTGTCCGAAATGGCAATATGTCGGTTCTTGGACATTTTCAGAATAAGGGGGTTTTCCAGTTTTAGGTACATAGGCTAGATGTGTGTATTATATTAATAAAGTTCAATTTCTTTTTATTATATTGGCATATACATTATCTGAAAATAGCGTTGAAGGAGGTTATCAAACGTAA
The DNA here is from genome assembly GCF_041381155.1 of Argopecten irradians. Taxonomy (NCBI): domain Eukaryota; kingdom Metazoa; phylum Mollusca; class Bivalvia; order Pectinida; family Pectinidae; genus Argopecten; species Argopecten irradians. The sequence goes on along the minus strand of NC_091143.1, from coordinate 27,108,490 downwards.
TACTGGAGAAATACGTATCAAACTGTGTATTGACGAGAAATCAAACCATGCCCCGTAGGCCTACCAGAAACACAGTAATTTTTGTAAAGCCACCATTCTATTACAATGAATGGTTACAGAAAAATGAACACGTAGTTCTTAATACATGTTCATATGTGTTGCGAGATTGAACTCGACCGTTCAACTTCAGCGATGACCAGGTAGCTTCTGATCAATCAAGTACTCATGATCAGTAAGGGCATGCATGCATTCAGCTAGTGTTTGCAGAGAACGATGGTCTGGTCACTACATTTTCTCCTCCTGATACAGAATTGGTACCCATGATTGTGGTATGATCAGATCAGGGAAAACCAAAAACTTGCATTTGTAGTGTTTGCTGTTATTATATGATTACCACCCAAGACGTTTAAGATTATTAGAAAATGTAACAGTTAAAGGGGGGGGGGGGGCGCTAATAATATATAGTGAACCCAAATGTCAGTTGTGAATGAAAAAGGTCAGCCATATTTCAAATCTTAAAACTGTGACCCGCAGACTTTTTGGTCTGCCGCTCTACCAATTGAGCTAAAGGGAAATCCCCCCTAGCGCGAACCAAGAAGTGACAAAAAAAACTGACCATATCACTTATTACAATAAAACTTGCTACACTACTCACTCATTGGTGTTAGCCCACAGACCAACCCAGGTTCTGTCAGGGCATCCAGTAGACCCCTGAAAATATGTTTTTGACTCTCAAAAATCAGATTTGACACTTTGGTTTGAAGCATATATCTATTTATCATATATTTTGCCTCTTCATGTTTCTCAGAAATGATTATTTGATTCCTGAATCTGCTAAAAGTCAAGGGTCAACTGAATGTGCTTTCTCTCCAAGGAAGCCTTTCAATCTTGTATAGCTTTCAATTGGAGTATGCAGTCAATGGCACCAAATTAAATGTTATGAGTGTGCTGCCAGCCGAACTCGAACCCACAACCCCAGACTTTTTTCATCAGTTTCTTTTCAGTCCAACATCGATGGAAATCCATGCATACAGCTTGTAGTGATAAATTGTAGTATTTACATTAATGGTAAAAAGTTAAAAACTAGTGATAATTCCTTAATAGTATAATGTCCTAAGTATGTATATGCTATACAATTATTGTCCTATAGGTTAATGGTTGAAACTTTGTGGCATGGTTTTCCCATGCAGTGCTTGTTTAATCAGTTTTTAAGAATGTTCAAATTGTCAGCATTGACCACATACATCATTTCTTCTCTGCAGCATGCAGCTGGCAAAGGCTAAAAATCCACAGTTGGTAGATTTCTTTGTTACTTGGTCACATGGTCAAATGTGCCAACAAGGGCTCAGATGAGTTTGCTCGGCACTTTTATCAGACCCTATTTGGCAGAGTAATGGCCCTTGGTTATTGAAAAACATCATTTTCGGCTGTTTCCGTTTAAAAACTTTTGCGAATACATGTATTACCAGATTGTCTCGAAAGTTGGTAATTATAACATGGTTAAATGTCTCAGGGCCTTGGACAATTTTGATCAGGGCTTTGATTGGACCTTATATATTTGGCAGATAATGGCCCTTTGATAAACGAAAAACGCCTTTTTCATCTGTTTCCATTCAATACCTCTCGCAAATATTACAGATTTTCTTAAAACTTGGTAACATGGTTAAATGTCTCGGGCCTTGGCGAAGTTTGATAGACAGTTTCATCGGACCCTATTTTGCTGAGTTATGGGCCTTTGATAAACGAAATGGGGGATACAAATTCCACGAATTTGCTTGTTCAGAAATGGGGAGGAGCACTAATTATAGTGCTGGAACGTTTAGTAAAAATGCCAACTGGTTAATGGGATCTGATTAACAGATCTAGAACCATAACCGGATAACTGACTTAAGCTCTAGCTGTTTTAGTAATGTTACAGCCATGCATACTTCAATGCCACAAATTCATCATACTTTGTCTAGATCTGGATTCCACAACAATAGCTCACATCTTTCATGAAACAATTATTTGCTAACAACAATAATTACTTTGAATAAAATTTATTTTGTTTGTTTTTAATAAAACCATGACAGTAAATTGGAAAATTGGTGTAAACACTTACAATGTAAGACTCAGAGACTCTGAGAGGAGTACACTAGAACGTTTATAGATCAAAGCCTAGTGAAATCTAAGCATTCTAGTGATTACCCAGTTTCCGATGACAACACTGTTGTCATAACACTTTGAATTTCATTACAAAATTGCACTTTTGAAAGCATGTATACCATATACTATAAGTGAAAACGGTCATTAGTACAAAAATTTCATTACGGTACTTTGAGAAGTACTTTTTAATTGCTGTATCAAATGTGTATGATGGTTATCAAGGAAAAACAATTTTGATCACGATCTCAATCCTGGATAGTGGTGCTGTTGTTGCTTTAAAATGACAATGGACCTTGTAATACTATATCAGATTGCTATAGTTCATGACTATCCATATAATCATTGCTTTGTATCAGTACTGTGTTACTGACTTGGTTACATTGTACTGCTGTAAATCAGAGAAAATTGACCAGGTGTGATAACTAGGAGGGGCTTGAAATAAATCAACCCATTTACTGGTAATTTCTGGAAAGGATTGATGTAACATTGTTAGAATTGCATAGTTTTTATCTTCGACAAAAGTTGAGGAAGGTGAGAATGTAAGGTGTTGCTTTTACGTCACCATTGGCAACATCAATATTTGCAATATAATCCATGTTTGACAAAGTTTATCACATTCAATTGAACTACCGGGTTAAATTTGGTTAAGCTGCTTTTAGATCTTGGATCAGTCTGCAGTCAGAGTACATATTTAAATTTATAGACAAAGGTGGAGAAAATTTTAAGGATTTGTGGTTTAAAAATTAAACCCGGATTTGTGAGTCAGAGAATTTGCATAAAATAGAGGGGATCTCTATTAGTTAGTCATTAATGTGGCTTATCGTTCTTGTTCCATTTGCGATAATTAAGTACACAATAAAATGATATTTTTCTAATACACAGGTTTAGATACACTTGTGGCTTTGAAATGGCCAAATGACGACAACTAATTTGACCTAGATTGACCTAGATGTCAGAATTTGTTATAGATATGTACATTACACATCAAACGAGACCAGCAAATCTGTCAATCAAATTATTCATAAATTCCCTTTTCATCAGTTTACTTCTAAGATGTTGTGTTATAGCTATGGTAGAGCTGTGATTAAGCTGTGGGGACATGACCTTTATTGATTATGGAGAATGAGCGTTAGTTCTGTCCAGAATAAATCATTTTCATTTGTTAGAACATCTGGTGATATGAATGTCAATTTGTGTTTCATTGTTGCCAGCTGTAATCTTTACAGGCTAATGATGAGTCAAAGGGATATTGGATTGAAGGAATCAGTACCTTAATAGTCCAGCACTTTTATAAAAATCAAAAATTTTGAATTTGTATTCTTCTGTCAGTTGCATTTGTAACTGCTTTTATAACACATTAACATCCACATCTGATTCCAGACTGATAATTATATTCTAATATGATGTGTAGTTATCACTTTTGAAGTTCTTAATCCCTTCATTTGTAAAGACTATGTTGACTTTTTTTTAGCACATTAACAGCGATTTTACAGGAGATTTTATAGTTTAATGAACATCATATATAAAAGTAACAATATCACAAAGGCCTACTTTTGCATGATCACAACTCTACAATATTAAACCTAGTTATTAATGTATTATATATATGATGACGCATCTGTTTGTTATAATTAATTGCAACTCATAAATTCTGCACTCTCTAACACAAATGGGATGCAATTAATTTTGTAATGAAATCAGACATTTGTGATGTAGAAATACTAATTAATGAAATAAATTCAAATGATTACTACATCTATGTTTATATGTGTGTATATATATATAGCTTTATAACTGGTAATTATTTACAATGGGAGATAACTCTACATTGAATGAATGTTTAAATTTAGATATACACAGAGTACTCCTATATTTAATGTTCTCTGGCATGATGTGTATCAAGTGAATTATATGCATCTAAGCATGAAAATATTGCTTACTGATGTTGGCATTTAGAACTGTTGAAATTCATTAAAGATTTAATTTGTTCTACTGGTCAGTTAGTGCGATAGTTTATTACCCTGGTAATAGACAAATTAACTTGTGTATTGATGAAGCGTAGATTAACCAGGAGTTGTAAATATGAAGTACAGGATCTGATCTCAGCTTATATTACTAGCCTCAGGCCTATTGTTTGTCATGCATGTTAAAGTTCATTTCCCCCTAGATAAGGTATGTTATACAAGATGTTTGTATATAGCTTAAATAAATGTATTGCAGCTAGTTCAAAGGTCAAGACTCAGGACATGTTTAATCTCTTGCTTTGCTGTTTTGCAACCCACACAATTTCCAATAAAAAAATTTTTAAACATCATGATCAGCCATATATGGCTAGAATCTTAAATGAGTGTTTGTTTCATGAAATTAATGAAGCATTTCTGAGAAGTATTTATTTTTACAAGCTTTAGTGGGCAAATATTGGAACTTTGAGAGGAGTTTCATAAAATATTGAAATTGACACAAATTGCAAATTTAAGATATCGTTTACGATCTGAAACAAAAAATTAAACTTATGTTTCAAAAAAATCAAATGATTATTGAGATAAAGAGTTGATCTCCAAAAACATAATGTATGTGATAAATAATTGTTTGTTATCACTAACTCAATCAGAAACCATAAGGTCATGTGGATCTATTTATAAAGTATACAGCCATAATTTTGATATAAATCACAGATGTTCTATATAATATAAGGACACATTCACAAGATTTGCCTAGCTTATTAATGAACTATAACCATGTGTGACGTCAACAGTCAGATCTGATTTGAATACACAACTATACATTTTAATTTTAAGCTCATGTATATCAGAAAAAAGTTTACAAATATTCACTGGACTGTATCAGATTATTCACTGGACTGTATCAGCGCTATTTATATTACCACACCTATTACAGGTAACAAAAAAAATTGATACATGTTAGCTGTCATTTTGTATGCAAATGAGGCAGTATACTTAACTCAATGTTAGCGATATGTATGTCACTGTGGAAAGTTGTCTTACCTGGTGAACATGAAGTCGGACTTAAATCAGCAGCACATGTTAAAAGGTGTGAAGTAGGATTCAATTGTCATGGTGACGATTCCAACAGTGTGAAATATCTGGCAGACGCTGAATTGTGAAAGTGAAAAATGACACATTATGGCATACAATTTATTTATACTCGGTGTTCAACATCAGTGCTGGAATTCTGTGTAGGGAGTTAAAAAGATTGAGATTATGCATGGATTCGTTTCAGATTTGATTATTCAGTGATCCAAAATTAGAACTAGATATAGATATAGCTTTCATGATCATTTGTCATTTAAATTCTGAATTTAACAAAATCTTCATCAGTGGAGGCATGTAGCACTCCTTATAGATATATACAATTCAGTGTGATATTGAGTGCCGGACAATAAAAATGGATTATTCTAAAAATGGATTTGAATATTCAAATATGCAGCAATCAACAGATAATTATCCAAGTCCGGAATCTCAGGATCCTATGCCACAGATGTATGGCCATCATGTAAATCCAGGATACGGCCATGTTTTTTTCGGTAATATCTTCTGTTTTACTGTTCATGACATTTGTTACCATGAATAACAAAAAATGTTCCTGTTCAAAAACTGTTCTATCTTACACTGCATATCCATGAAAACCATCAATTTGAATCTAGATGAGGTAATTCATGGCTACATACGTCATCAGTCAGTCGCCATTGGGAGATTTAGTTTTTAATTAGTAATTACATGTACATACGTGTATATGTCTTTGTCATGACATAAACAAGTAGGATATATTTTAAATTGTATTTTTCCACTCAGAATGAACAGGGATGAAATTTTTTCTTAAATACCTGCTTTATCCGTCCTTCCGTCCGTCCGTCCGTCCGTCCGTCCGTCCGTTAACAATTCTTGTTACCGCTATTTCTCAGAAAGTACTGAAGGGATCTTTCTCAAATTTCATATGTCGGTTCCCTTAGGACCCTCGTTGTGCATATTGCATTTTGGGACCGATTGGTCAACAAGATGGCCGACAGGTGGCCATCTTTGATTTTGATAGTTAAAGTTTGTTACCGCTATTTCTCAAAAAGTGCTGAAGGGATCTTTCTCAAATTTCATATACAGGTTCCCCTAGGACCCTAGTTGTGCATATTACATTTTGGGACCGATCGATGAACAAGATGGCGGAGAGGCGGCCATCTTGGATTTTGATAGTTAAAGTTTGTTACCGCTATTTCTCAAAAAGTACTGAAGGGATCTTTCTCAAATTTCATAGATAGGTTCCCCTAGGGCCCTAGTTGTGCATGTTGCATTTTGGTACCGATCGTTGAACAAGATGGCCGATAGGCGGTCATCTTGGATTTTGATAGTTAAAGTTTGTTACTGCTATTTCTCAAAAAGTACAGAAGGGATCTTTCTCAAATTTCATATACAGGTTCCCCTAGGACCCTAATTGTGCATATTGCATTTTGGGACCGATCGGAAACAAGATGACCGACTGACGGCCATCTTGGATTTTGATAGTTAAAGTTTGTTATCAATATTTCTCAAAAAGTACTGAAGGGATCTTTCTCAAATTCCATGCATAGTTTCCCCTTGTACCCTAGTTGTGCATAGTACATTTAAGGACTGATCCATAATGCCTTTCGGCACTGATTGGTATACAAGATGGCAAACCGGCCGCCATCTTAGATTTCATTGTTGAAGTTTGTTACCACTATGTCTTAGAAAGTACTATAGCGATCTGTTTCAAATTTTATATGTAGTGTGTTTGAACAAGTTTGAAAAGCAGGGAAAAGATCCCTCTTTCCATTGTCAGACATAGATCATTCTTTGGTGGGCGCCAAGATCCCTCTGGGATCTAATTTTTTCTTAAATACCTGCTTTATTTGAAGTGTTATCTAGATCTGTTGGTCATAATTATAAACATACAACAACATTGTAAAATAAATGTAAAATGAAGATCCTTATGTTATTATGGTGTTCACCGGTACCATATGCTGAAATCATATATGCAACGTTTAGACGTATTGAAGCTAAAAAATGATGAAATGCTATGTTTGCTGATAAGTTCTCAGTTTATAGTTATTTTTTAGAGATATTTAATGTTATATTCTTTTTATAGAACTGTTAATCATATAATTATATATACCATATGTTAATTTGCTGGTCAGGTAACATAACCCTCTCTGACAGATCATGACAAATTAAAATATTACACCATTTGTAATGTCTGTTGATGTAAACATATGCATTTCCTGGTAAAATATATCTGTCTGTAATGTACGACCTAGTAAGACCTATACTTACCTAATTATCATGAGTTGCACGAACCTATATGTTGTATTTTATGGTCACATGAGTTGAACATGAATGGAATAGTAATCTTATAAAGTTATCATTTCCTGCTATCATATTGCAGGAAACCAGGTACTTCTGAAGTTTTCTTTGGTATGACTTATTCTCTATTATTTATAAAGTCATTTTGATAAAGTCACCCATGTAGATATCTCAATTTTGATCATGATTTGCGTGTTTTATTTGTTAAATTTCAATGGGTTAACACACATGTATAAACTTATAATTCTGCTTCCTCTATAAAATATAATAAAAAATTTATTCTAGTATTCATCATTTCTTTTGAGGATTTTTTATTATCTTTTCAAAATTGTTTGAAGTAAGCAAAAGTAACTTGTCTATCTCCATTGGGTTTTGCTCTAAATTTTTAAAGATCAGATATAGCAATTAGATAAAAACAGAAAAATGGTTGTATTAAATATAGTTGAAAATGATTAATTTCTATTTCTGTGAATGGCAATTACATGTGGTTTGGTAATTAGATTAAAAGTAATTTTTCATTTATATGTATGAAAGTACTGGTTCACAAAATTTTGATAAAGTAGATTACCTCAGTACTACATCTTTGCCTACTTATATAGAGTTACGATCGTCCAGTGCCTTCCTCTTGAAAAGGAGGGTATGATCAGATTAGTATTACGATCATAATCATATGTATTAACAATATCATGTACATAACATTTAACAGTTCATAAATTATAAGTATCAGCCAAATATAGATACACCATTTATTCATTCCGTGCACTTTCTGAGTTATAATTAGAGATACATTTTGTAGATTCATCATAATAGACAAATTATACATTAAACTAGCTAGGTCAATGCAAGCATGACCTACATTTTGACTTGACCTAAATATAAATTTATACATGTAATGCTTTCGTTTGACTCCTCCTTCACAATTTGAATAGTTGTACTTTTAACTTATCTGATCGGAGTGGTCTGGTCAAAATTATGATAAGTACGTACATTGTACACTGTACTGCGAAATCTATATAATATATAAAATAATAATGTACCATATACTCATAGAAGAAATTAAGGAAATTTTTGTTGATGCTGAAATCAATATACTTATTGATGGGAAATCTGCAATTGTTTTATCTTTGAAAGATCAAGATTTGGAAGGTCATAATTACCGGTGTCTAAGTTCCCCATTGATTTTCACTGTGTATATGTGCGATAAATAATTACGTTTTATTTTTACAGGAACCCCAGATAGTACCAAAAGAAAAAGGAAAGGACCATCAGGAAAAGAGTAAGTAACTGTATTCATTTATTATTGGCCTAGTTGAGAGGGCACTATTGCCTCATAGTATTGTCAAGGGATGGAATACATTGTATATAGTGCCAGAGCCGATGGTGAGGACACTATCCCATCACGAGACAATACTATGAGGCAATAGTGCCCTCTCAACCAGGCCATATTGGGTACCGGTTTTATACATCACCCTCATATGAGACCCGTTTTTATGTCATCGTAACAAAAACAACACTATCTTCATTTCCACAATATATTGTTACATTAAAAGTACAACATACATGTATGAATTGTCACTTCAATAGTGCCTGCTTCCCCGCACACTATTGCAAACAGAACATATTTGTTTAGCCAATCAGAATCCAGTATATGTATTCTGTCACATGATTATACTTTGTAAAATATATTTGCAAGGTACCTGTACATATTATTTACATGTAGTTGATTTTCATTGTGTCCTTTGGAGTTAAAATATAATCTCATATACAGAATAAAACCTATAAAAATTGGGGAGAGGAAAGCTTCAGGTCAGCAAATTAATGTCTTATTATTTCAAGATGATGCCATACCCGGTATCATTATAAATAAAAAAAATGTGCCACAATGTTTTGTACATTGAGATAATTAACATATCCATTTTGAAACATAATGAAAGGATTTATTTTAAACACAAGTTTATTAAGTGCATCATATCAAAAGACTATAATGCTTATGTAATCTTATAAAACAGGCAACAGGTGGTATAAACAGATACACATGTACATGTAAAAGAGAATACATTATAAAATGTACTGCAGCACATGTATTATTTCACAGCTCATAGAGAACTTATAATAGAAGTGACCTGAACAATTGCCTGATAATGCTACTCAATGTCAAGGTCTGACGTTTTTATGGCGGAAGTTTTATTTTTGATAAACACATGCAATATAGTCTGTGTCTCACTGACAGTAAGTTCCCTACTGTGTTGTCGGTCTGCATTAACAAACAATAAAGTGTCTCAGACATGGACTGGCATGTGTTACATGTCCAATGTTGTAGTTATACATGTTGTTGATATATATCTTTACCTGCACAGGGGCACAGTCTTATCTCTCTTACTGTAATTGATGGTAAATGAGCCCAGTTGTCGATTTTTACAACCGTTACAAATGTTTTCAATTTTTCTATCCTCTGCAAGTGCCCCTGTACAGGTAAAGATATTAAGTTATAATTTTGAGGATGGAATTGTCAGAAACCAGGTAATTTACAGCTGCCAATACAATACATATATTTAATAGGTATAGCTACAAACAAGTTATTTATATTAAACAGGGAGATTTTAAATTATGAAAAAATTAAAGAAAAATGACAGCAAGGAAACAGAATTTGTTTAGAGAACATGACAAATAGTGATCAATATTACCATTTTCAACAATATCCCATATGGCACAAGGTAAATGTATATATGTAACTGGAATATGTAAGAATATTATGAAGTGCAATTTTTATTTACTGTACAGAAGAGCCGTTAGTTATAATAGTTAACTCTAATTTGTTCTATAAAGGTAATTTTGGTACTGGAGTTAAGAATGCACACATGTATATTTTAAGTTAATAAATCACTGGGGAATAAACCCATTAACATGAAAACTCCTTTGTTTTATCAAATGTACATTACAGCACCATCACCTTAGAAAGAACATGAAATATCAGACAGGAAAGTCATAAAAGTGTCGGATATCAGTCTTAATTCAGTCTATGATAAAGACACATTGTTTAGAAATCACATGCTCATTGTTGGTAGAAAAATTAAAGCACACTTTCATACCTTGAAATTGTCTTAGGTGAACCATTTTGTTAAAGCTAATGATATACCATATTCGACCCAATAACAGCCCAGGGCGTTTAAAAAATTTAAAAAATGGAAAGGTGTTTAATAAGACGAAATTATTGCAAAGCTACACAGTTTTGATAGTTTGGGTCTTATGTCCGAGCAATGAGAATAATTCACGTACCATATGATACCTGATAACATTTGTGCAGGACTATTGTTTCTTTTGGTGATGGAACGACGTCAACAGATGATATCCCGCGCTAACTTCATTTCAGCTTGAAGATTACAAATAGTTACGTTCCATCACCATTGGAGATACTAGTCCGCAAAAACGCTATCGGGTATCACATGGTATGTGAATTATTCCCATTGAAATGAGGCCTCAAAAGGGACATGGGTGCTTATTGAGTCGAATACAGTACATGTATAAAGTAAACCTGCCTTCAGCAGCCACCCCAGTCTGTATAAAGACCATCTGCATTATAAGACGACTTTGTTAGCAGACATCGCAAAATTTGTCGGTCCGATGGACATGTCCGACAAAATTTGACTTGGACCGCCTATTTTAAAATCCAGTCCGGACCGACCGTCCGGCAATTATTTAGTACTGAAAGTGGGTAGAAATGGCATTTCTGAAGTATTTTGCAGGTGCCATACCTGGCAAAAACGTAAACTGCATAAGATAATCATAAAAACAGCTGCCTGGATGCTAACAACAGGAAGTTATGTTTACTTTAAAAATTCACATTAATGTTTGGTCCAGCAAAATCTTGTTCGGTCCGGCTTACTCAAAGTCCTTGCCGTTCCGAATGTCGGTCCATTTTTTTCAATTTTCGCGATGTCTGTGTTAAGTCCCAAATGACAAATTTCTACATAAAATAACCTGACTATAAGACTACTTTTGTAACTGGCTAGAAAGACCTTCATTGGGTTGTAGAATGAATGGTTCATGTAATATAAGTAGATTTGTTTCAATATCAGTTGGTGAAAGTTTTTATGAAGAGAAAACAATGCAATAGATTAAAAAAACCAGAAGAATACTTTTAGAGGTCTGGTAATGCAGGCTTTCCAAACATAGTGTCAATTGCACTTTATCTTTAGAGTTCTGACACTTCAATGAAAAAAGAAGAAATCATGGTGTATAAGCTAAGATAATAGTATAAGCAGGTGCTAATTGAAGTTTTGCTTATTTTTCGAATGAAATCTTTTAAATTATTTTATGAATCATTTAAATGTACTTTCAGATCTGATGATGACGACAGTCAGCAGGGCGGGTCTTTCACACAGGACCAGGTGGACAAGGAGCGGTTTGCCAGGTTGTAAGCTGTAACCAGGGACTCTCTATACTAACTCTGTCATAATTACTGCAAATGTTGAATTTTTTTTTTCAAAATATTTCAAAAGTTCATATATATTGTGTAACAAAATGTATAAAACAAACAAAAATTTCCATAACAATTAGATAAAACTTAAATTAATGCGAATATTTTTTTGTTTTTGAAGAAAATCAAATCAAATCAAAGTTATTCTGTTCTCGTTTACCAGACTACAAATTGATACTTAAAAATCAAGACCTTTGCAGTAATCAAATCAAATCAAAGTTATTCTGTTCTCGTTTTTACCAGACTACAAATTGATACTTAAAAATCAAGACCTTTGCAGTAAACCAACCACATCTGAAAAAATGTTTTCTTCCTACTGATGATATTTACCAGACTACAAATTGATACTTAAAAATCAAGACCTTTGCAGTAAACCAACCACATCTGAAAAAATGTTTTCCTCCTACTGATGATATTTACCAGACTACAAATTGATACTGAAAATCCTTCATTATGAAATAATATGTCATATGTTCTTAACTGCATGATACAGTAGCATCTTATAATTGATGGTGTTAATTGAGGAGTTTGAAGAAGTTCCTTCTATATAATTATAAAAATGCTGTATAGTTGTATTAGTGGGATATTAACATTCACTATAATTCCACAAATGAGATACCTGCAAAGAAGGCAAGAATGATAAATAATATATATCACTTATTACTGTTAGAAGTTGACAAAAGTGCTAACATTTCTTTATGGAAATACAAATTAAAAAGATTGTGAAACTTTCTCCCTTCAAAATTAGATATAATAACTATACATTATGTGATATATATATCACCTTGACTAAACTTAATTTGGGTGCGAGTTACTTTTATAGATACTTTTAATGGTATGATAATCATGCGGTGATAATAACATTGGTATTGTGTTGGAACTTATATAATTTACTATGCAATCTTATCCAGTCCTGATGACTTGTGCATGGAATAACATTATACAACTATCTTGTTTCTGTATTCTGTGAACCATACTTGTATTACATGATGTTTTATCAAAGATATTTATGGTAAATCTAATGCTAAAATAATTCAAGCCATAACCTTAATACTGAATTTTGAATAAGTCTCACACTGTAACACTGTTTAGAGAACAAAAAGTATAGTAACTATGGTAACTTTGATTAGAATTTATTTCTTGATTATAGATAATACCAGATCATGACATGAAACTCGGGAAGAAAAAAAAACCCTAGCATTTAATGCATAAATGATAATCTGAGATACGTTCACTCATAATAAGAATATGTTTCAAGAGAAAATATTCATTGTTGACAGACAAATTGAATCTTGTATATGTTTCCTTAAGTGTTTATGGTATATGTACGGTTACAGGGAGAGCCACTGTGAGATTGAGAGACGGAGAAGGAACAAGATGACCACCTACATTAACGAGCTGTGTGACATGGTTCCCACTTGCAGCACATTGGCCAGAAAGCCAGACAAACTGACCATTCTCAGGATGGCAGTGTCTCATATGAAAACGCTTCGAGGTACTAGTATAGGTAATGTGGGTTCCATTTGGTCCACTTGGGATCAAGGATGAAACAGCTACAGTCATGTCTATACAAGTACTCTAAAGTTTGTTTTAATGTTGTATCGTAAGCGGGTAATTTGACGGGTATGATATTTTCCTGCAATTTGTCAAGACATTTCTATAATCATTATAATTTGACCTGTTATATATTTAGAAATGGTTAAATCATATATACCTTTAAAAAAAACTGATCATGAAAAAAATTGAAATAGCCATTTAAAATTTAATAATTTTCATATTTTTAGCTCATATCACAAAATTTTTGCTCACAAAAATAATTGGCTATTTGGTATTCAGATTAGAAAAAGATCATACATACATAGACTGATAACATTCAAGTGGATTAGTATAGACACCAAAAATTTTGCATTTACATTATCAAATTTCTTGTAAATGTTGCATCGTAAATATCCTGTCAAGGTTTAAATAAGTGTTTTCAGGTGGCACAGGTGTAACAGACCTTTTACAAAGACAATTCCTGATCATGATCATGATCAGATATGAACATGCACGACCAAAGGGATTTTCTTCAGAATCTCTAGTTTTCTCCCATATTTAAAAGACCCTTCAAACACTTTCATTCAAACCAAAAAGTGTATAACCAGTAAACTGATATCAGTTGATAATTGTAAAACTATTCAAAGTTTGCTCTAAGAATTTCTTTATCTATTGCTAAAATGTGTTTCATGCTCATGTCAATGAAATATCTGTAAAGTTCTGAAGATGCTCATTTGTTGTACATGTATAATCCTAAAATTATTTTTTTATCAGATACAAGATTTTAAAGTTGTGCATGTTATCTGTTTAAGGAACAGGCAACACCAATTCAGATGGGTCCTACAAACCTTCATTTCTCACTGACCAGGAACTCAAACACCTTATTCTAGAGGTAGGTACACTGGCCAGGAACTCAAACACCTTATTCTAGAGGTAGGTACACTGACCAGGAACTCAAACACCTTATTCTAGAGGTAGGTACACTGACCAGGAACTCAAACACCTTATTCTAGAGGTAGGTACACTGACCAGGAACTCAAACACCTTATTCTAGAGGTAGGTACACTGACCAGGAACTCAAACACCTTATTCTAGAGGTAGGTACACTGACCAGGAACTCAAACACCTTATTCTAGAGGTAGGTACACTGACCAGGAACTCAAACACCTTATTCTAGAGGTAGGTACACTGACCAGGAACTCAAACACCTTATTCTAGAGGTAGGTACACTGACCAGGAACTCAAACACCTTATTCTAGAGGTAGGTACACTGACCAGGAACTCAAACACCTTATTCTAGAGGTAGGTACACTGACCAGGAACTCAAACACCTTATTCTAGAGGTAGGTACACTGACAGGAACTCAAACACCTTATTCTAGAGGTAGTACACTGACCAGGAACTCAAACACCTTATTCTAGAGGTAGTACACTGACCAGGAACTCAAACACCTTATTCTAGAGGTAGGTACACTACGACCGGAACTCAAACACCTTATTCTAGAGGTAGGGTACACTGATTGGGTAACTCCAACACCTTTTATTCTAGAGGTAGGTACACTGACCGGAACTCAAACACTTATTCTAGAGGTAGGTACACTGACCGGGAACTCAACACCTTATTCTAGAGGTAGGTACACTGACCGGGAACTCAAACACTTATTCTAGAGGTAGGTACACTGACCAAACACCTTTATTCTAGAGGTAGGTACACTCCGGAAAAACACCTTATTCTAGAGGTAGGTACACTGACGAACTCAAACACTCTTATTCTAGAGGTAGGTACACTGACCGGGAACTCAAACACCTTATTTCTAGAGGTAGGTACACTGACCAGGAACTCAAACACCTTATTCTAGAGGTAGGTACACTGACCAGGAACTCAAAACTTCTACACCTTATTCTAGAGGTAGGTATACTGACCGGGAACTCAAACACCTTATTCTAGAGGTAGGTACACTGACCAGGAACTCAAACACCTTTATTCTAAAGGTAAAGTTAGGTACACGAATAAAGCCTAAGTATAAAGCTTTTGATATGGCTGTTGATAGCTTTAAGGGTAAGAATTTAGCAATTGAAAAATGAAAGGACATGCATTGTTATCTATTGTCCTTTCCGAGTCATTTCATCCCATCTTATCCTGTCATAATTTCATCCCTCCCCCCCACCCCCCCCCCCCTTTTTTGGCGCAAGACAGGAGAATACGAGGCTTTCCAAGTATTTTACAACTAAAGAGTCTTATGCTGTGGGATGAGATTCTCCTTTCTCTCATACTTAACAGAGTTATCCTGCAGTTGCTAGGGAAAAGATAACTGTCTTTCACCAGGGTAGGGAAAAGACAGCTCACATTGACCTTTTAACGCACAACAATGTTCCTATCAACTGAATTTTCACCATTTCTCGTTCAAGTATGGGAGAAAAAGAATCAAACATGGCCCTGTCTGGTGGACCAAGATATCTCAACCTTCGTGAAGGATTTTGACCATCATCCCTCAGCAAGCCAAAATCTTTCACTCGGGTTGAGATTCCTCTGTCCACCTGACAGTCCCATGTAAGATTCTATTAGTCTCACCCTAAAGGAGGTTGAAGATTCACCTTCTCTTACCTTGTGTACTTAATTGTGTATCTAATATTTCATTGTTAGAAATGCAGGCAAGGTTGACATGACCTGATTGAATGTGTATAAATGTGATGATGTTTGAAATGTAAGTTAAGACAAAATAAACAAGCATGTTGAAATAATGTTTATATTTGTTATATTTGTAGGCAGCTGATGGTTTCCTGTTTGTGGTACAATGTGATACGGGACGGATAATATACGTGTCAGACTCCATCACACCGGTACTTCACCAGTCACAGGTACGTAGGTCCAAACACAGGAATAAAGGAGAAATAGAGCTCATGTTTCTGTAAATATCCAAGCAGTCTTGTTACAAAAACCGGCAAAATGGTATTTACTGTTAAACAAACCTCATGTCATTTCTATGCATGGACATATCAGATTGTTGTAGAAAAACTGCAATTAGATTGTTGTCATAAAATATGATTAATTAAACCAGATAAAATTGTCCAGATTGCAAAGTTTTGAGACTGCTGGATTCTATCACTATTCAAATCCATCCTGGATATTTTCGTCCAGATTATAAGTTTATGGAATTATAGGCATCTGGATAATTGCGGGTCCTCTACCTAGGATTTATAACATGTTCTCTGAAATAGGACACTGAATGAATTTATAGACAGACTTTGGCTTTTTCCTATATTCCACTTAATCAGTGGTCTTTATTGAAATATTACTGACTTTGAAGTGTTACTTTCTATGACAGACGGAATGGTTTGGTAACACCTTATATGAGCTGGTTCATCCAGACGACCAGGAGAAAGTCCGAGAACAATTGTCTACAACCGAATCTCAAAACACAGGTCGTATCCTCGACCTTAAGAGTAAGTACATGTTCCCACTCCTCACTTCTTTATAAGTACACAATAATTTACTGCTTTGAACATTTATCAATCAGAGAATAATGACCTATGTTGATTTGAAAAATATCTCTGTTGAATATTGATGATTATTTAAAAAGATCAAAACAGAAGTGTTCATAATGGGACACTTTAGGATATTTCAAAAGAGTCAATTTTACACAACAATTATCCTATATTTAAAAAGTAAGAATTTTTTTTGAATTTTGACTTAAAATGAAGAAAAAAATGAGCAGGCATAATGGGTATATATGAATAACTTTTGATTTCATCGATTGTTATGCCTGTGCAGCAATGTCCAGTGTAATTGCAAATTATTATCCACACAAAAATTACTGACTGTGTTGATCTTTCAGCTGGAACAGTGAAGAAAGACAGCCACCAAAGTAAGTCATAAGTATCATATTTCATCAAATACAAATCCAGCCAATTTTCATGTTATCAATTTCAATTTCAAACAATTTGATTAACAATGTCAAAACAATTAGACAAGTTTGTAGTATAGTCTTCTCCCTAAATGATGAAATCCTTACGGGATACTAGCTGCTCAGTATACAATATCAGAATACTCGAGCACTCGTCGATCTGTTACACTTTTTTCAGAAATAAAATTTATCATTTCAGCTACCAGGTATTTATTTCTTTAATATAATCAAGTATTCCAAATCTTGAGTATTAGTGTATTGAGCAATTATGCCTTTTAGAAATATAAAGTACTGCGTATCAATACTAGAAAAATTTGACATCCAATATATTTGTTGTATTTATGTTGCAGCCTCCATTCGGTTATGTATGGGGTCGCGTCGTGGCTTTATATGTCGTATGAAGATGGGAAACGTACAAGTGGATCCTATGACAGCTAACCATTCCATACGTATCCGACAGAGGAACACACTGGGACCGTCACTGGACGGAAATCATTACACTGTCGTACACGTCACAGGCTACATAAAAAACTGGCCTCCATCAGGTGTGTGTGGAACTAAATAAAAAAAAAATCTTTACCTCAAATCATTTACCAAGTAATCAATAAGGTTTTTAAGTGTGTCATTTACAAAATGTCTCTTGTTTTTAAGGGAAGTAAAGACAGATATGAGACTAATATAATCTAACATTTGCTCGTCAAGTGGTCGGATATCTCGACTCAAGTGAAGGATTTTGGCTGCACAACACAAGGCTTTGCTAAGTGTTGACAGCTGAAATCTTTCATGAGGGGTTGAAATACAAATATATCCCTGTCCACCTGACAGATCAATGTTTGATTATTTTTCTCTTAAAGAAAACATTATGAAATTTTGATTGTTTAGAAGCATTGTGTCATTATCATGGGGGGGGGGGGGAGTCCAAGTTGATTATGGCAACAATGTGTACATCCCCAGCACATGTGGGCCTTCTTTTCCTTACCTTGGTAAAAGGCCAAAAGAGTTATCTTTTCTGTAACAAATGTTGCATAATCTTAAGTACGAAGGAAATTTGTCTGAATATTACGTCAGATGTTGTCTAAGTACGGAGGAAAGAACTGTATGAATATTACATCAGATGTTGTCCTAAGTACGGAGGAAAGAACTGTCTGAATATTACGTCAGATGTTGTCCTAAGTACGGAGGAAAGAACTGTCTGAATATTACATCAGATGTTGTCCTAAGTACGGAGGAAAGAACTGTCTGAATGTTACATAAGATGTTGTCCTAAGTACGGAGGAAAGAACTGCCTGAATATTACATCAGATGTTATTCTAAGTACGGAGGAAAGAACTGTCTGAATATTACATAAGATGTTGTCCTAAGTACGGAGGAAAGAATTGTCTGAATATTACATAAGATGTTGTAGATATTTTCAGGACTAGATCAGTTGTGGTATTAGTTTGGGTTGTCATTTGTTTTAAAAGGGTGTTAACGGTCTAGATTAGATAATGTAGATTTGTTATTACAAACTTTGAGTTTTATTCAGAAAATGAAAATCCTGTTCACTGGATGATGTATTTTGCTCTTAAAGAGAAAGATAACTTAAGTTTTATGATATAAACCTATTTATCTAGGTGTCCAGATTGACAGAGACACCGACGAGAATGGCGGTGGTCACTGTTGTCTGGTGGCTATTGGTCGTCTCCAAGTGACCAGTACACCCAACTGTAACGACCTTATGGGACCTAACGCAGCTACAGAATTCATATCTCGACACAGTATTGAAGGAAAGTTTACGTTTGTGGATCAAAGGTGGGTCACAAAGGTGTCATTGCATAAACATCTCTTTACTACAAACCACAGCTACATTTCCAACTGTTGATTGATTTATGAATTGAAAAACACAAATTGTTTTGTAATTTTATTATTGTTTGCAAGAGTCCATGATAGCGAATTGATGTACATGTGTGTATTCACGAATATGTTGAAAGTAACAAATACACAAAATATTGTATACACGAAATTGAATTTGATAGAGGAAATAAAGCTATTCCATTAAAAAAGCTACATGATCACAGGACAACAATAATAACTTACTCTTATCCATGGTGGGATAGAAATTGTGAATTAAACCAATAAGTTTAGTTCTTACTATACCAATAAAATTTACCTCCTTGAACCTGTGTGTTTCCAGAGTAACAGCTGTACTTGGTTACCAGCCCCAAGACCTCTTGGGAAAATCTGCTTTTGATTTCTACCATCCCGAAGATAAAGGACATATGAAAGATACATTTGAGCAAGGTAACATTACAAAAACTGCACACATAGAACTTAAAATTTGAGATGGATTCTTAATTTCAAGTACGGAGGAGAAAAGAACTGTCTGAATATATTACATCAGATGTTGGTCCTAAGTACGGAGGAAAGAACTGTCTGAATATGTACAATAGGTCAGATGTTGTCCTAAGTACGGAGGAAAGAAACTGTCTGAATATTACATCAGATGTTTTTCCCAAGTACGGAGGAAAGAAACTGTCTGAATATTACATCAGATGTGTGTCCTAAGTACGGAGGAAAGAAACTGTCTGAATATTACATCAGATTTTCCTAAGTACGGAGGAAAGAACTGTCTGAATGTTACATCAGATGTCAGTTCCTGTTGTCCTAAGTACGGAGGAAAGAACTGATCTGAATTACTTACATCAATGTTGTCCTAAGTATGGAGGAAAGGAACTGTCTGAATATTACATCAGATGTTGTCCTAAGTACGGAGGAAAGAACTGTCTGAATATTCATCAGATGTTGTCCTAAGTACGGAGAAAGACATGTCTGATATTACATCAGATGTTGTCCTAAAGTACGGAGGAAAGAACTGTCTGAATGTTACATCAGATGTTGTCCTAAGTACGGAGGAAAGAACTGTACTGAATATTATGTCAGATGTTGTCCTAAGTACGGAGAAAGGAACAGTGCTCTGAATGTTACATCAGATGTTGTCCTAAGTTACGGAGGAAAGAACAGGTCTGAATATTACATCAGATGTTGTCATAAGTACGGAGGAAAGAACTGTCTGAATGTTACATCAGATGTTTTGTCCTAAGTTACGGAGGAAAGAACTGTCTGAATATTACATCAGATGTTGTCCTTAAGTACGGAGGAAAGAACTGTCTGAATATTACATCAGATGTTGTCCTAAGTACGGAGGAAAGAACTGTCTGAATATTACATCAGATGTTGTCCTAAGTACGGAGGAAAGAACTGTCTGAATATTACATCAGATGTTGTCCTAAGTACGGAGGAAAGAACTGTCTGAATGTTACATCAGATGTTGTCCTAAGTACGGAGGAAAGAATTGTCTGAATATTACATCAGATGTTGTCCTAAGTACGGAGGAAAGAACTGTCTGAATATTACATCAGATGTTGTCCTAAGTACGGAGGAAAGAACTGTCTGAATTATTAATCAAGATGTTGTCCTAAGTACGGGAGAAAAAGAACTGTCTGAATATTATGTCAGATGTTGTCCTAAGTACGGAGGAAAGAACTGTCTGAATATTACATCAGATGTTGTCCTAAGTACGGAGGAAAGAACTGTCTGAAATATTACATCAGATGTTTTGTCCTACGTACGGAGGAAAGAACTGTCTGAATATTATGTCAATTGTTGTCCTAAGTTCGGAGGAAAGAACTGTCTGAATATTACATCAGATGTTGTCACGAAGTACGGAGGAAAGACTGTCTGAATATTACATCAGATGTTGTCCTAAGTACGGAGGAAACGAACTGTCTGAATATTACATCAGATGTTGTCCTAAAAGTACGGAGGAAAGAACACTGTCTGAATATTAACATCAATGTATTGTCCTAAGTACGTAGCAGGAAGATCTGTCTGATTATTACATCATAAGATGTTGTCCTAAGTTTTCAGGAAAGAGTGTTGAATGGTTACATTCAGATTTGTCCTGTACGAGGAAATTTGTTTATTACAGAAGATGTGTTTAAGTCGGTCCTAGGAAATTAATATTATGGTTTGCATTTGTTTCCTAAGTATTTGAGAAAGAACCGGTCGGAATATGTTTCAGATTTGGTCCCTAAACGGAGGAAAGAACCTGTCGGTTGTTGATACATCAGTTTTGCCTCTAATATGAGAAAGTAACTTAATATTAGTGTCAGCATATTACCTAAGTACGAGAGGCTAGAACTTCTGAATATTATCAGTGTCCAAGTGACGAGGACAAAAAGGAGAATCTGACGGTTCACTGTTGGAAGTAACGGTCTCTCCAAGTTGACCTAGTTCACCCAAAACTGTAACGTCCTTATGGGACCTAACGCAGCAGATTTCTCGAAGGAAAGTTTACGTTTTGGTGGATCAAAGGTGGGTCACAAAGGGTGTCATAGTATAAACATCTCTTCCATACAAACCACAGCTGTCATTAAAATTAACATTTCCAACTAACTGTTTGATTGATTTTATGAATTGAAAAACACAAATGCAGTTTTTGTAATTTTTTTATTATTGTTTGCAACAGGTGATAGATAGCAAATTGATGTACATGTGTGTATTCAAGAATATGTTGAAAAGTAACCAATACACAAAATATTGTATACACAAAATTGAATTTGATAGAGGAAATGAAGCTAATTCCATTAAAAAAGCTACATGATCACAGGAACAACAATAATAACTTACGTTTATCCAGGTGGGAGAAGAAGTTAGGAATTATAACCAATAAGTTAGTTCTTACTATCTAACAATAAAAATTTTACCTCCCTTGAACCGGTGTGTGTCCAGAGTAACAGCTGTTCTTGGTTTACCAGCCCCAAGACCTCGTGGGAAAAGTCACTTTTTGATTTCTTCCATCCCAAGGATAAAGGGACATATGAAAGTATACATTTAAAAAAAAGGCAAGGTAACATTACAAAAACATGCAACTCATGAACTAGAAATATTTGAGATGGATTATTAATTTTTCACATACTGGAAACCAAATTTTCTCATGTAATTTACATTGTGAATTCACAATCAAAATAAATTCTCAAAAGCTTGATGTCTTCCGCATTAACAAAGAAAAGTATAATCATTCACTTATTTAAAGTTGTGAAAGATAATCTTTGAGAACTTGCTTTTGACATGGGTATCAGTGAAATTTATTTGCCGAAGAAAAAAAATTGGTTTACTGTTATATATCACTTTAAAACTTTGTTAAAAGAGTTTATTGTTTTGCTGTATGATATCATCTTCCAAATTAATGTCTTAACATGTAGACAAAACATAAATGCAATTTCTTCATTATAATAATGTATGCACTGACCATCATTTTGAAGCTTTAAAATTTAACCAGATAACATGTCAAAACTTTAAAAATCTTACCTTTCAAATTTAAATGAAAAACAACCTGTTATTCCAGTGTGTGAAGTTGAAGGGCCAAGGTAATGTCCCATCTTGTACAGATTCAGGGCCTCCAATCATGATTGGGTATGGCTACGGACGAGTAAGCTTTAGTTTTTCAGAATCCATACACAGATTGAGTGGGAATATATTGTATGTACAAACACTCTCGGCGAAGTAAGTATATACCCTTGTGTAGATGGCTCTAAACCATAATGTTATGCAACCAGCTTTTGTCTTTTTGGGGATACCTCTGGTTGATGCATTATTTGCTATTAATTCACGGCGTCTAGCAGGTTGCCACCAAAAATATAAATTTACATGATTTTTAATTTTCACCAGGTGTGGATGAATGTATCTTACACACATAACTAAAATTTATTAACTTACTGTTTACTTTTCCTTTCACATAAACAAATTTTGATAGGTGGGAGCCATAATAGCTCTACTTGTTACTATGATAATTGAAATTATCACACATATTTGGTTTTATAACCACACGCTACTGAGTCCCGCAAGGGTCGGAAAGCCTTCATTGTCTTTACAATAGTCAACTTGTCAATAGAAAGTTTACAATAAATTGTGATGATGCAAATGCAGTAACATCTTTCTCAATAACTGACTGTCCTGTTTCTGTGACCAGGAGTGGTACAGCAGGGAGAGCCTCTAGTGCTGTCCCCGCCCCAGTATGACCACACCCCAGGAACCAGTAGCCGACACCAACCAGCCAATCGCGTACAACACCCCGCCCCGCCCACTTGCTTCGGACTCCTATCAACACTATGTCCACCAAACAGCCCTGAACTACGAATCCTACCACTTACAGTACAGTCATGGGAGGTAGGTCATTAAACTGATGTTCAATCTGAATAGGGGGGTTTCGAGATCCCAAAACGATGTGAGTAAAAGTACTATTTAACCGTCGATTAGTCCAACCTTTCCCGGTGATTATGATCGTCAGCATTTTCGGCCCCATGTGTTTCATGACATCATAATCACCGGGAAGGTTGGACTGAATCCACAGAAAATCTGCACTTTACCCACCTCGGTTTTTGGGATTTCATTAACAACCGTATTACACACTCTGGTTTTTTGAGTCGATTTAGGATCTTAACATGATATGCTTATTTTCAAGCTTTTTTGTTGTTTTTGTGTTTTTCCTGTTTTCGCTTTTAGGTGAGGGACTAAAATTTGAAATTATGTTTCCAAAAAACTTCATGTTGACATGAAGATAAAAAAAAAAAACAAAAATTGGAATTTGTGCAATTGAACAGTTCGGAGCACAATCGGGGGCCGCCAGTAAAATAAATTCTATGGTTTTAAATGGGGGGATCCAGGGAGGCAGTCAATTTGTGCAAGGAAGCTGAAGTGAGAAATACATATTCAGTTTGTTATAATGAAGTGAATGATATATTCCCACCTAATTTAGTTCTACATATAAAATGATAAACCATTGTTTACTAAAGGTTGTACTTTGACATACATAGAATGGCTGATCATAAGATTGATAAGGCTTATTGTATTGATCTCTTTTAATTGTAGCTGGCAGCCGACAAGTTGGTAGGCAGGACATGTATTCCACATATAATTCACCTAACCAGCAGATGAAACAGTACCCCTCCCAGAGTGTGGCAGCTAGTATGCCTTTATCTCAACAAACCCAGGGTTCAGGGGTCAGGCGTAGCCCCAACCCCTCAGGAAGCTGGCCTTCCCAAGCAGGCTTTAATCAAACACAGGTTAGTACAGAGCTAGGAGTCAGATGTAGCCTTAAACCCCTCATGGAGCTCTTCCAAATGTTTTACATCACTAGTATGCTGATAAAAAGGTATAATAGATTCAGAACCATAATGTAGAAACAGTAATTACACACATGGGAAGAGTAAATTTGTGTTATGTTAAAAAAAGCATCAGCAGAATTTCTGATTTACTGATATTTTGGAAGTCATTGAATAACTTTGTGTGGATGTAATTAAATCAGGTTTGTGGTACTGAAGGATATTGTCATGGGTGATTTATTTTTTTAAGTTGTATCTTTATCATTGACAGTATAGATTATATTTTTGTGCTACAGGCTGGAACTGATTTTGGTGGCAATCCGGCAGCAGGATTACTCACAGATCAGCCCTAATAGTTCTTCTCCTGGTAAGTAGGTTATTTAGGCTTGATTCTCTACCCTTTTATTGTGTAAATACTCACAGATCAGCTCTAATAGTTC
This sequence comes from Argopecten irradians, assembly GCF_041381155.1. Lineage (NCBI taxonomy): Eukaryota > Metazoa > Mollusca > Bivalvia > Pectinida > Pectinidae > Argopecten > Argopecten irradians. The sequence goes on along the minus strand of NC_091143.1, from coordinate 27,083,516 downwards.
TTCTCCTGGTAAGTAGGTTACTTAGGCTTGATCTCTACCCTTTTATTATGTAAATACTCACAGATCAGCCCTAATAGTTCTTCTCCTGGTAAGTAGGTTTATTAGGCTTGATTCTCTACCCTATTATTGTGTGTAAATACTCACAGATCAGCCCTAATAGTTCTTCTCCTGGTAAGTAGGTTACTTAGACTTGATTCTCTACCCTTTTATTGTGTAAATACTCACAGATCAGCCCTAATAGTTCTTCTCCTGGTAAGTAGGTTACTAGGCTTGATTTCTCTACCCTTTTATTGTGTAAAATACTCACAGATCAGCCCTAATAGTTCTTTCTCCTGGTAAGTAGGTTACTTAAGCTTGATTCTCTACCCTTTTATTGTGTAAATACTCACAGATCAGCCCTAATAGTTCCTCTCCTGGTAAGTAGGTTACTTAGGCTTGATTCTCTACCATTTTATTGTGTAAATACTCACAGATCAGCCCTAATAGTTCTTCTCCTGGTAAGTAGGTTTATTAGGCTTGATTCTCTACCCTATTATTGTGTGTAAATACTCACAGATCAGCCCTAATAGTTCTTCTCCTGGTAAGTAGGTTTATTAGGCTTGATTCTCTACCCTATTATTGTGTGTAAATACTCACAGATCAGCCCTAATAGTTCTTCTCCTGGTAAGTAGGTTACTTAGACTTGATTCTCTACCCTTTTATTGTGTAAATACTCACAGATCAGCCCTAATAGTTCTTCTCCTGGTAAGTAGGTTACTTAGGCTTGATTCTCTACCCTTTTTATTGTGTAAATACTCACAGATCAGCCCTAATAGTTTCTTCTCCTGGTAAGTAGGTTACTTAGACTTGATTCTCTACCCTTTTATTGTGTAAATACTCACAGATCAGCCCTAATAGTTCTTCTCCTGGTAAGTAGGTTACTTAGGCTTGATTCTCTACCCTTTTATTGTGTAAATACTCACAGATCAGCCCTAATAGTTCTTCTCCTGGTAAGTAGGTTACTTAAGCTTGATTCTCTACCCTTTTATTGTGTAAATACTCACAGATCAGCCCTAATAGTTCTTCTCCTGGTAAGTAGGTTACTTAGGCTTGATTCTCTACCCTTTTATTATGTAAATACTCACAGATCAGCTCTAATAGTTCTTCTCCTGGTAAGTAGGTTTATTAGGCTTGATTCTCTACCCTATTATTGTGTGTAAATACTCACAGATCAGCCCTAATAGTTCTTCTCCTGGTAAGTAGGTTACTTAGACTTGATTCTCTACCCTTTTATTGTGTAAATACTCACAGATCAGCCCTAATAGTTCTTCTCCTGGTAAGTAGGTTACTTAGGCTTGATTCTCTATCCTTTTATTGTGTAAGTACTCACAGATCAGCCCTAATAGTTCTTCTCCTGGTAAGTAGGTTACTTAAGCTTGATTCTCTACCCTTTTATTGTGTAAATACTCACAGATCAGCCCTAATAGTTCTTCTCCTGGTAAGTAGGTTACTTAGGCTTGATTCTCTACCCTTTTATTGTGTAAATACTCACAGATCAGCTCTAATAGTTCTTCTCCTGGTAAGTAGGTTTATTAGGCTTGATTCTCTACCCTATTATTGTGTGTGTAAATACTCACAGATCAGCTCTAATAGTTCTTCTCCTGGTAAGTAGGTTTATTAGGCTTGATTCTCTACCCTATTATTGTGTGTAAATACTCACAGATCAGCCCTAATAGTTCTTCTCCTGGTAAGTAGGTTACTTAGACTTGATTCTCTACCCTTTTATTGTGTAAATACTCACAGATCAGCCCTAATAGTTCTTCTCCTGGTAAGTAGGTTACTTAGGCTTGATTCTCTACCCTTTTATTGTGTAAATACTCACAGATCAGCCCTAATAGTTCTTCTCCTGGTAAGTAGGTTACTTAGACTTGATTCTCTACCCTTTTATTGTGTAAATACTCACAGATCAGCCCTAATAGTTCTTCTCCTGGTAAGTAGGTTACTTAGGCTTGATTCTCTACCCTTTTATTGTGTAAATACTCACAGATCAGCCCTAATAGTTCTTCTCCTGGTAAGTAGGTTACTTAAGCTTGATTCTCTACCCTTTTATTGTGTAAATACTCACAGATCAGCCCTAATAGTTCCTCTCCTGGTAAGTAGGTTACTTAGACTTGATTCTCTACCCTTTTATTGTGTAAATACTCACAGATCAGCCCTAATAGTTCTTCTCCTGGTAAGTAGGTTACTTAGGCTTGATTCTCTACCCTTTTATTGTGTAAATACTCACAGATCAGCCCTAATAGTTCTTCTCCTGGTAAGTAGGTTACTTAGGCTTGATTCTCTACCCTTTTATTGTGTAAATACTCACAGATCAGCCCTAATAGTTCTTCTCCTGGTAAGTAGGTTACTTAGGCTTGATTCTCTACCCTTTTATTGTGTAAATACTCACAGATCAGCCCTAATAGTTCTTCTCCTGGTAAGTAGGTTACTTAGGCTTGATTCTCTACCCTTTTATTGTGTAAGTACTCACAGATCAGCCCTAATAGTTCTTCTCCTGGTAAGTAGGTTACTTAGGCTTGATTCTCTACCCTTTTATTGTGTAAATACTCACAGATCAGCCCTAATAGTTCTTCTCCTGGTAAGTAGGTTACTTAGACTTGATTCTCTACCCTTTCATTGTGTAAGTACTCACAGATCAGCCGTAACAGGTCTTCTCCTGGTAAGTAGGTTACTTAAGCTTCATTCTCTGCCCTTTTATTGTGGGAAATTGTATTTTGATTGAGTTGTTTCCCCTTTGACTGTTGTTCATAGATAACATTTAAGTCAACAGGTCGGGAGACTGGATATAATATGATCTGTCTAAGATCTATAGTATTTTCTGACCGATTATGAAATTTGTTATAGGATACCTAATACTTCTATAAACCACTTCATTTTCATGCACACTTTATTTTGTGTATTCATTAATTTTAACATATTTACAAATAAATTTGCTGTTAAGTGATTTTAAGCATATCAGCATCTTGTAATTATGCTTTATATCATAAATTCGCAAAACTCTTTTGATTTTGCGTTTTAGTAAAAGAACATTATATCTCACAAAAATGAAGTGGTTTATAATTGAGGTATCTGACAATGATATTAGCATTGATAATATTGTGTATTCTTTTGGATCTATAACAAATTATATGAATATTGTATTATTAGCTGGTGGACCAACCTACACACAGCTAGGCGGAGGCACACAGGGAGGCGTTCCTAACTCACAGTCCAACAGCTTCACACACTCATCACCTGCTGGTGCCGCAGGCACAGGAATGTGGCCTCCCTCACATTGGCAGGCCGGGGCAGGGGACGCCACTCAGAGTCAGCCACAGGCAGGACCCCAGGGACCCACACCAGGACAGGGACAAGCCCCGCCGAGTCAGACTCAATCCAACAACCCACAGCAGCAACAAGCGCCTCAGAACGAGGAGTTCAGTGATATGTTCCGTATGCTGGACCAGCAAGGAGGGCCTGAGTTTAGTGATTTGTCAGGCATGTTCAACACTTTCACAGACTGAGTAATTTCTCTCCATCCTGATGATAATTTTTTTACAGATGTATATTGTTTCATTATCACTCCTTCTCAAATACACTGTATTGTTTCATTATTGTTCCTCTTCAACTGTATACATACAGAATGTACTTGATTTGAATTGCTGATTCCTTTTCACCTCCTCATCCGATTAGATATACTTCACTGTATGTATTCATATTGTAGTATTTCTCTATATTGTACAAACTTTGCAATTATCTTTTTTCAGGTTGTATTTCGTACCCAAGTCTAACAAGTTCTTTCTAGGGTTAATAAATCTACATTCATTTGTAATGGAAGTTTGGGAATTTGATGATATTGAATATGTACTGGTAAAAGTCTCAGATCTGATAAACAGTTGAGTGATGAGTGTGCTCTCTACATACTTCATAATTTTGCATAATCTTTCCCTTTTTGTTAGTAAAGTTAATACACACATGTGTTTGAGTATTAACTGATTAGCATGATTTTCAAGGAATCTGTACAACCTGAATCATCTTTTTCACCTTGGGTTTAGAATCAATGTATTTCTAGACTGTGGTCATATTGATTGGTAGTACTTAATACCTCTTCAATCATGTGTGAATGTTATTTAAATACACATTTTAAACTTGATTTATTGATATATTAATGTATCGATTATGCGATGTTGCAATTGATTTTAAGATGTCCACATCAAATATCAAACTTTGCTTTAAATATTTTGTTTGAAATATCATGATTGAAATCAAAACACAATTGTTTCAAGAAACCTGGCTATCATATGAAGCCTAATGGTTTGTTTTCTTCCCTATAAACCAGTTTTGCACTCAAAATTTTCTATTCAGACATATAATATATCTGGTTATATGCGGTCAAAATTTTCAGGATTTTAACTTTAAAAAAAAATAGCGAAAATTAAATGTTTGTGGTTTTAATTTTTTGCATTCTTGCTGTCAGGGTTTATACGACTCATTCACTCATATATTTGTGGATCAATTATTCATGGTCATAGCAATGTTCTGCTAAATCACAGAAATATCCAGCAAAAATAACCGACTATTTGGTATTTTCCATAATACTGTAATCTCTTGTGCTTAATGCATCAAGAGATAAAATCATTTTCCTTTTATCATGTTGAGTTTTCAGATTTATGCTACTCTACTTTAATAGGTAGAGGTTTTTAAGGTAGCTGATATTTATCTCTTAACTCATTTTATTAATTGATGAAAATTGTCTATAATATTTATACAGTTTTACCAACCGTCACAAAGCTGTATTATTTTCATGTTGTGTAAACAATACATCTTTGTAAACTTTTGATAAAAAAATGTTAAAAATAAAAAAATGGTGGGTACCAGCTGGTTATTCTATTGTTAGATTTTAGCTTTTATTTATAATGCAAAGCTCGAAGATGTAGTATTTGCTATGATAATTCTGTTTGAAAAGTACAGATTGGTTTTAAAATTAAGATATATTTTTTCTTTCTTTCTTTTTTTTCTCTTTTTTCTTTTTTTTTTTTCTGATTACTGCATAATTTTGGAATTGGATTTTTGTTGCAATAAGTTCTCTAGTGCAATAGTAATGGAATAGTGTTAATACATTTATTTTGTGAAAAAAACATGAACATGAAAAGATCTTAATCACGTCAAGAAGTATACCCCTGTTTATGATAAAAAAATCTAAACTGAACTTCATGTTTCTATTCTTAAAAAATGTGCCATATTATCTAACAAAAGTAGATACTTCTAAAATCGTTGAAATTTCCAAATGTATTTAGTGGTTTGAAGATGGAAACTTCTTTATTTTATTGTGCGAGATTAAGAAAATTGTTTTGAAATTGACATACAGTGAACTGTATACATTACAATCAATCCCTGTAAGCTGCGGTACTATACATTTCACACATTTTTTTGTGCAGAGATATTGCATGACTGTTTCTGACCTATTCATGTGTATATATGTCCCTACATAATGTTTCAAATGAAAAAAGAAAATAGTCCATCTATTGATCTGTAAAAATATGCAATGGAAACGAAAATTTCTCTACAAATTGAACATTCAGTAAAGTGACATTGATGTTTATCTTTTTTAATAGTTTATTTCTGAAATCTCGCATTTCATTAAATCTTTGGTGCTTGATAGAAACTGCGCTAGTGCTAATAAAAATATTCTTTGATTTGAATTGTTGGTAGTTATGTATTACTATAAACCACTATATTTTCTCTAAATACAAATTTTCGCATAATTTTTGCAAAAAAGCTCAAACACGAATTCAAACATTTCTCGAATAACTAATATGTAAAACCATTTATCGCAAATATGAATGTATTAGCGAACATGTTGAAAATAGTGATAACACGAAATATTGTATATTTGAAATTAAAGTGGTTTCCGGTATACCAGTTAGTTGATGTTAGATGTAGACTTTGCTTGTGGTTTATATGTACTCAGAGTATTTTGTCGATAGTTTTGTTAAACCAGTTGTTTATTGTACATTTTTAGATGCATCATTTATTGTGATATATGTATGTTAGAAATGTCAAATTGTTGGAACTTTGATTTATATTCATTTTATACAGAATTTTATTAATTTTGTTCATTCACAAATCATGTTATGTTAGATGATAAATCATCTTTAAAGATATTACATACTATCTAATGATGTCAGATTCACTTCCAAAATACTGTATAGTTGTTTTATTTCACGGAAAGAAAATTTCAAAATCTCATCTTTGTTAATTCATGGAGAGAAATATTCTTACATTTCTAACAGTAATAAGTAATACAGTTTATATTGCTTGTCATTTTTTCCATTCTATTCGCAGGTTTTATGTTTACGGAAATTAACCTGACTATGAATACAGGAAATTTGATCCTCCGTGAATAAAACTAACTATACAGCAGTCCTATGGTGGTATTGCTGTGGTACTTTTCTGTACAAATTAATTGCTGTTTTAATTTATCCACTATTTGAATCCATGAGATTTCGGTCTTTTTAATTTCATACATTATTGCTTTTAAAGTTCTAAATGAATTTTGCATTGTCAAAGAGATGCAACTGATATTTTCCCGGCACGGAAAAAATTTACTCCCATAGCATGAACATCCACGGGTCAGCTGATTTTTCTTAAACATTACTGTACAGACTGTGGAGGTTAGACACCATGTAATGTTTCAGTAGTGTCTCTTTCTGCTTTACCTCTAACATTAATGTTAGATAAGAAAGATTAATTTCACCAAACTCATATTAACCTCATTCCACAACAGGATGATTAACCAAAGTCCATTACACCATGCATCATAACCTTTTAGGACATTGTCAGCACATTGACTTACATTTGTGAAATGGCAGCACTGTCTAAAAGTGACAGAAAATATTAAAGGAGAAAATTGAACGATCATTTTTATAGACCTTTGATTTTGAGATTACTGCATAATTCATTTATCATCTTTGAAATCACTGTTTTAATGATTTACAAATGATTAGAGAAAAATATCTGTCCTTCTTGGCATTTCAATTCTGTAAATTCTTCATAATTCATTCTAAGCAGAAGATGCATATTTGGTATTTAAATTTTGGTATTTAAATTCAGTTTAGAATGTAGGCCAAATAGTACGAGATTGATGAATAGAATTTTACAAATTCTGATATTGAATATCAGTACAGTATATGATAGAAAAAAAAGACAAATTCTATTTGAATATGTTAATGTGTTGTACTTTGAATTTTACTACAGAATTCTTTACATTGTAAATTTTACTCTACCTTTGAGAGCTTTTTTCTGAGTTCAATAGTTGAACCTAGAACAAGGTACATACGATCCGATTGTATTTCTCTTGCCTTTATATGACCATATAAACCTATAGTTTTGGTGACCACCTTACACACTGGTTTGATGTTCATGCATTAATACAATTATATTATATTAAATAGCTCATACATTAGATTGAGACACAAAAACTGGAAATTTTGTACACATTCAAATACCCCAGAAAAATTCTTTTCTTAGATTGAAGAGAAAAGTTTTGTTTTAAAAACTTTGAAACTTAAGTTATATTCAGACCACATTGAAATTACTTGTCTATGCCTAATTTCCTGCCTGAAATTCTAAAATGGACTATTCCAAAAATTAAACTAAAAGAATCTAAATGTGTCTTCAAAGGTGAATGGTTTAGATTTTGGCTGCAGACATTGGATAAACACAGTTGGACAAACAGGGTTTACTTCTAAGTGTTTAAATGTCACACATTGAATTCATCATTCTATAACAGTAAGTTTTTTGTAGATTTGTTTTATCATGATCACTGTTAATATTTTGTATAAACAGATTGATTCTGTTGTCCATTTGGAGTATCGTAATTCTGTATAATATTGAAATTTTGCTATTAAATATCATTACAATAAAATAAATGCTTGTTGCTTATTTTGTTCAAAATTGAAATATTAGAGGTGAACTTCATACTTTTTCAGCAGTCCGTTTAGTTGGGGCAGTGTGTTGCATATAAAAACTAGGTTAAAGTGACATATTTTTACCTTCGTTGATCAGCTATTGATCCTATACTATTTGACATATTTGGTACATGTTCTAAGCGAGGCCTTCTTTGCCTCACCAGTGCTCCAGTTAAAGCGCATACACGGGTAAAATACCCATTACAATTTGTCAATTACCCCTAAAAATGGTATGAACGTCTACTGATTACCCCTAACAATATATGCATTACACAACCCAATTGATATGAGCGCTTACATCCAGAAATATAATTAGAAGAAATGCAGTAAAATCATTAGAATCCCAGTCTTGCTTAAGAGTCTACATCTGTTCTTGTTTCATACATTGTTGATATTTGCACCATTGCTAGCTTGTCATGGATTACATTATACTGTAACCACATATCTTTTCCCAACATGTCCCAAACATGTCTATTAACTTTTGGGTTCGAACAGAAGTCAGAGTTGTAACAATTAGCCATCCCTTCACAAATAATCTGGAGCACTGCCTTAACATCATCTCAATTTAAGAAAATCTTGCCTGGGCTATCAATATATATTACTATTGAATATAATACTTGATCCCATCTAAGAGAAGGAAATGTGAAACATTGGGAGACTTTAATTGATTGTTTACAACTGATCTACATTTGCTTGTTCTTGGTTTTATAAATCCTGGTTTCTTGTGACATCCAATGTTCGTTTATCAGTCTGCAGCGAAATTGGTTTGCGTCGTCATTTATTGGCCAACTAACTTCAGATATGTCAACTCTGAACCACGATAACCTCCTCATACTATGTCAGTAGTGGCAGTCTAGCCATTACCCATCACTTTCAACTCTCAGATTATTTCTCTGTCCACCTATTATGCTATTCCTGAATATTCCTCTTCTGTCCTTTGCCTTACAAATTGCATGTTTTCCAGCTGTTGACTTTGGGTGCTTCTATAGTCTACAAGACAATGTTCTGACGACACCATAACAGGATATAAGAGAGCATTCCTCAAAACTGGTAACTGGGGTCGTTTAAGATTTGATGGGAGCAGAAATTTGTCGTGAAAAACTCTCAGGAATGTTATGTACATGTATGTGTCCTTCCTCAACAGTTCTGGTCAATATATTTCGGTCATGTGGTTCCCATTCCATCCAAATATTTCATTTGCATTGCTTTGACTTTTCAATAGTCCTTTTCTACCTACCTCACTACTGTTGGAAGTGCTGCAATTCCAGTTATTGTCTTCCAGTACAAGTCATGGCTTTCTCTGATCCCTGTGTTATTAACGAGACCTCCTAACTAGGTCTTGGCAAGCCCCCATTTTAATAAACCCATGTTTTGTACTTCCCTCGTAAATCACTCCCATCTATTTTCTTCATCCATTATTTTGTTTGAGACAAAGCAATTCCTTAACGAGGCTTTGGCTGACAGTGAATTCGTTTCGTTTAAATCACATCGATCTCTATTAAGAGATTTATCAGAATCTTGTGGTTTAAAACAGATTATTTGTTCTTTCTTCTCTCGGCTACTCTCTCGATGAGATCTTCGTGCCACTCCAGATATTACCGACTATGTATGCCGCCAGATGCTCAAGGCGACGGCCAAAACAAGATTTTTCTTTCGACTTTTCAGAAGAAAAATTGTTCTGAAATTGTTGCTGTTCATGTATTCTTTTCCTTGGGCAGGAAATTCCTAACCCTTACTTAGGTTTTCAACAACTACCACAAACCGATACTATCAACTTTGATTATTTCTTGTAAACTTGGGTAGGTATACTTACCATTGAAGTCTGATGCAGATATTGACTCCCGATATACGTATCACCCTTCTAGAGGGTTTTTTATGCATGGAAATCCTTGGCCGTTCCATATTCAGTTCTCTTGGGCACCTGTCAATCCGATCTTTACGAAGTGGATCACGATGCGTCTTACCTATACTCTATCTTTTAATCAGTTGTTGGATTTATCCTCCCCAAACAGTTCCTCTATGAATCCGAAAAATCCTTCATACACCGCCTGTTCTCTTTGTTATTTAATTTTTTTATCTGTCAATGTAACACTGAGCTGGCACTACCATCTTCTCGTTTTCAATCGCTATCGTCTGTTAAGTTGTCTCAGTTTCAGACGGTATCGTCAGATTCCCCTCATCCCAACATATATGATTGTTTCTTTTCTTTAGGCCTACAATAGACGATTTTTCTCTTTTGTTTTTCTTTTCTCCCTATGTTCGGCTGTAGAGTTGTGTTTAGGATGGTCGTATTGACAACCTCAAAAATTCGCCAGACATTATCTGCTTGCCCAGTTGTTACAAATGATTGACCACGAGAGATTTGATCCTCATTGATGTCTCGATGTGTTAGCTTCCAAGGAATTCAAATACCGCCGCTTGTTCACTCATTGTTCTTTCCTGACCACAAGTTGTATCCTGGCTTTATGGTTCTGATTCATTTTGCGTCTCACCAGTACATACCTGAACACGTGCGCGACATCTGAAGCAGTCCCTGGACCTCGTCATGACCTTGGATGATGGATCTTAAACCACTGCTGTTCTTCCGGATATTTTTGCATTTTACAGTATTGGTCTCTTGATTGAATTGCCCGCCTTGATATTGATGTACATCTGGTAGTGTAGTGCGTCAAATAAGTGTTCGAGTTTACATAATATCACATTTATACACAAAGTTCAAGGTCACCATTACAATTCTATTGGTGTTTTATTTTTTGGTTCATTATAATATAATTGTAGATATGCTACATTAAATTATGTATGCATGGTGGTATTGGATTATATTTTAATTGTCGACTGCAAATGTGGTTATAAGTTTGCGCTTTTTCTGCTCGTCTGTCGAGTTTTGGTATGAACATGTACTTGTCTATATGTAACTTATAACTAACTGCATATTATTCACCATTTTCCCATCAACTTTCGTGTTTAATTTTGTGTTTTGTGTATTTGCTTTCCCTGTTAATTTACTTTCTGCTAGATCTACATCGTATTTCAATTGCATTTACATGTACAACAGGTGCGTAGGAAGCGGGGGGGGGGGGGGGGCAAACATGTCTTTTTGCCCCCCCCCCCATTTTCGCCGACTGAAATTTTCTAAAAATGCTTATTTGAAAGAAAAAAAAGGGTCCTCCTGCACATTTTTCGTACTTCATTCTAGAAAATTTTCCACTGCGCGGCACATTTCCTAAAACGTTCAAGCAACTAATGTCAAACCTTTAATAGTAAAAATTCAATACACACGAACTAGACTAAAAATGTCCATCAAGGGATTTTATGTTCTATTTAAAAAAAATTCTCTTAAAAGATCAATCTGTTTATGTCTTAGCGAGACAATTAATTCATTTTTTATGTTACACAACAATATGCCGATGGTGTGAAGCCGGTGTATTCAGATCGAGTAGGGTTGCATAATGTTATGGCGACACAATTATCATTTCTAAAATGCAGGTAGCTTTAAATCGAAAAATTACCATGTTAAGAACGCTTTATAATCATTAAAATACATCGTAAAACTCATCTCAGCCATTCTAAATCGTAATTTTTCCCCCGGGGGAAGTGACCCCTGGACCCCCTAACACCAAAGATATCGCGCCTTTGGGCGCTCGGCAAATTCATCAAAATGCATCGTAAAACTCATCTGAGCCAATCTAAATCGTAATTTTTTTCTGGGGAGGCCCCCGGACCCCCCAAACACAAAATTTCTCGCGCTTTCGGGCTCGCGCAAATTCATCAAAACTCATTTTAAGCTATTCTAAATCGCAATATTTTTCCCGGGGGTCACCCTCAGACCCCTAAAACACCAAAATCTCGCGACCCCACTGTCTATAAATGTGTACAAGGATTAAATTTAATGATATATGAAAAATGTGATTAATTTAATGAATATGGTTGGGAGTTGAATTAATCTCCTCCTGTAGGTGCGGCGGCGGCGGCGGTGGCGGCGGCGGCGGCGGCGGGTGTGGGGGTGAGGGGGGGGGGGTTCAAAAATATTGAAGACCGTTGCCCCCCCCCATTACGTTTCATCTTCCTTCGCCACTGTACAATGTAAATAAATTGTTTTTAGAACTTTTTTTAGTATCGATCAGTGTTCATCCAGATCTTGTCGTTTATTTTAGTGATACCTCTAATAATTTCATTTTATACAATGTAGTGGTTATATTTTCAACTGTAGTGCAACTAGTACGGCAACGATGTTTTGATCCGTTTCCGGTATCGCTTCGGCGACATGAAGACCACGGTACTGTGCTTTGTATCACTGATTTGCTGGCGTTACGGATGATACCATGATTCATGGTATGTAGTGATTGCTGAAGAGTATGAAAAGTTTCAACCATACCAAAAAATATATTATTTTCTGTTTTCTTATATTTCAAAAAATGCATTTGAATATCACACATGACAGAAAACACAGCTAGATTTTTCGTTCAGCTTCGATTTGCCGACTTATATTGAGGTATAGTTTTACTGTGATTCAATATTGGAAATCTTTAGACTTTTCCGTTTCCATTGGTATGTAATATGTTTACAATAATGTTAAAAATACATATGAAATTCAACAATTTGTGTTCGATGTCAGACTAGTGTCGCAACGGTTTCGAATTTCAATAGTGTACGGTTGAGACACAAGTTTAAAACAAAAGTGAGTGTACGGTTTGGATTTCTTTCTTTCAGATAGTGACATGAAAATGGACCAATTTGTGTACTATTATTAGAATTAAATTCATTAGACGTAATATTTAACGTGTAAGCTATCTTAATTTTGTAGTAGACTAGAAATGGGTATACTAGTTTATCCCATAATGCGCTTGATATACAGTAACCTTGTTCATGTCATATTTTTGCATACATCGGCTATTTTAATTAAAACAAAACTTATCAAATGGCACGCACAAGGACTTAAAAAATATACTTATAAATACTTGGTGCGAATTAGCACACCATAATAGAAATGTATACATATACATGTACATGATGTATATCATTAACTGTGTTTTAACATATATCCGCACCATGATAGATATGCGAGAACAACCAATTTATGTCGCACACCAATGCATGTCAAAATATGACAACGAATGCTTAATTACACTAGTGAAAATCACTAGTCGTTCCAGTTATAAAGGGAAAAAAAGCTTAAAGGCCCACTACCTTTCCGAAACGGCTTTTAATTTTTAAAATGGGAATGTAAAAACGAGATCGATAATTGTGTAGAGTCGCAAAAGTTATTAACTTACCGTTAATACTACACTCATCATCATCTCCTGAACAAAATAATTAAAATAAATAAAATGTTAATTTTCATAACGCGGGTCGTCTTATGTTTTCCCGCCGACGTCCTAATTACCGCGCGGTAGTTGAATACTACTGCGCCAGACGGCAAAACAGCGAAATGAATCTCCACAGTTTTCATATATTACGCAGGAAATCTTGCATTTGTTTGGTGTTGTAACCTCATCTTAGGCCATCGATAGGTATTTTCTTATGTTATTAATGTTTTTAAAGAAACCTATAAAATTTGCTCCGCAAAGGTAGTGGGCCTTTAAGTTTGATAATAAAACGCGTTCGTTTATACGTCTGTATAGAGTAAGAATACTATTTGATAAACAGTTGATGATTTTTGGGGAATTTCTTCTGGTGTGTTGTAATCAGCAACCGATTAAACAATGACAGTATCTGACTGCCGATAAACCAAATATACAAAGATATATATACTTCTTCAATTTTAAGAATACATTGATATTATTCAACGAATTCTCACATTGACTTAAACTCAGTGTTTATGTGACCTCTTGAACTCTGAAGAAATAATTAGCACACCAAAATCTACATGTAACTGCCAATGTTAATAATGAGAATTATCATACATTGCCGGTTTAATAGCCATACATAGGTACTGTACACATGTACAGTGACAATATAAATATCGGCTATTAACGGGCACGAAATTCAATCTGACGTCATTTCAAAAACGATGAAGGGACATCAAGAAACCAAGACGTTACGCCCACAAGAGTTTGATAATTAGATAAAGTTGTATCAATGTACATCCAAAACAGTGCCCATGGACCATTTTATACGATTTTAAAAGCAAAAAGTATCGTTCTTTCCAACGACAGTAATCTGTTTCTTAAGACTTCCTAAAAGTATGGTTTTTGGCCGCTAAAGCGCAGGCGTGGTAGATTTTTCTTCGATTTTTTTTGTGTTGAGGAGCTTTCCACCTTTCGCAATATATACGTACTTTGTAGAATGTGAGTTAACCGATTTTTATCTAGACCCCTCAAACGTGTAAACATGGTCTATGGGCTCTTTGGTCCATATTGAAATGAACTAAAGCTTATTCTCAGATCCGTGTGGTTACGCTAGGATTCGAGGACGGCGGGACAAGCAAGTTCAGATGTTCGACTCTATTGCATATTTACAGCAAATTTTGCCGTTAAAATTCTCCCAAAATAGTTTTTGTAGGTATTCGATAAAAAGTTTCATAAATTCAAAAGTGTTCTAAAGTAAAAACTCCTTAGTCCCACATCAAAGGATTTGAGAGACCTTATAGGCATTGTAATGATGGGCATAAAAACGATATAATTAAGTATATAGAGTTACGCATACGCAATAAAGAGTACCCAAAGACCATTTTAGACGTTTTAGGGGTCTAAATAAAAAATCGGTAAACATCCTATTCTACATTGTGCTATGTGTGTTTAATGTAGAATAGGATTTTTACTGATTTCTTTTTATCTAGGTCCTTAAAACGTCTAAAATAGTCTATGGGCACTCTGGCGGGTCAATAATTATATAAACTGTAACTAATTCTCAGATCCCTGTGCTTAATACGTTACGGTTGGATGATATTACGCATGGAAAATGCCATCATATAAATAATACCAAACCGTTGCAATCTCAAACTCCAAACCGTACACTTTTTCGCAATATCATCGATCAAAACCGTTGCGCAAAGGCTGACACAACGATGTAAACAATGGGTCAAACACTCTTTATTCTTCATCAAATATGGCAAAGCGCATATCAAATTGATACATATGAATCTAATAATTTGTATATCAGTCATATTTTGTGAATATCTTGGATAATAAGCAAGATTCAGATGAAAACTTGAAGTTTTTGCTAGGAACTCGCATCAAGCTGTATGTAAGTGTCACAATTGTATGATAAATAGGAGTACTTTGCGTAAAATCACGATCTTAATACAAGGTAGGATATCTAATTAATACTTGAGCTGAATATCGGTCTGTAACACCATGCGCAATGTATTTAAACTCTAAAAGTTTGAACCTACCTGCTCGGTACTCGTACATCGAAGCGATACCGGAAACGGATCAAAACATCGTTGCCGTACTAGTTGCACTACAGTGATTTTTTATCCAAATTTCTTGCGTATATTCCGTTATTTCTAATAAGTCGTAAGCTACTAAATGTACGATCGAACGCAACGAGGAAAATGTTTTCATTCGAACGCACGCACCTGTTCAAGGGAAGTAATTCATACCAAAAAGAAAATGGCGACCGGATGGCGTTCATAGCAACGAAGTTACATATAAGATATATCTTTTAATAGCAATTTGCTTGCAATGTGTTAAGGACAGATTCGCGAATAAGGATAAGTGAGTATTCATTTCTTTATTTTGCGGTAGGACATGATTATAAACAATCTGTTTTATTCCCAACACCGTCAATATTTTTCAGATAGACTATACCTACTACCACAGGCGTCTGCATCCGTTTTTTGAAAAAATACAATGTCCTACAGTAGTGGTAGGTTATTATATTATTTATCAAACCAGAAGCAGACGCCTGTGCTACTACAGATCGTGCTTGTCAGCCTCAAGTTTGACATTGCATTTATTATCCGAAGTATAGGCCTATATATTTAAAAAAAAGTAGATGGCTAGTGGTTGTATGTTGAGCTCTTGATATAAAAGATACGAGTTACTGAAGGCTTTTCAGGAAAAAACGTGACCAATCACTACTTCTGGTATTTTTTCATGCGTCGGACTTAGGTGAACATGATCGAGGTTTCCCATTGTATTAGCTACTGTTGTAGCGGAAAAGATATCACTTTCTGTCATTTCCGCTACAAAGTAGCTAACGTTACCATTGTATAATAGTTATACAAACACATTTGTAACAGAGTGCAGGATTTACAACAAATTTGATACCTGTCTCTGCCAATAGGATCAAACTTGGGACCTCTGGATTACTAGTCTGATACTCAACTGATCGAGCTAAAGAGAAGTTTTCTCTAGCCGAGTGGTATATTGCAGCTGGCATTGACCAGGGTTACATATGCATATCCGATTATTTGGTTACAGATTTTTGTAACGGGTTAGTAGAATTTGGACCAAGTTAACTGGTATAACCGTCGACAACTGTAATAAATAATAAGGTGTGATATTTTAGGTTTACATTATGGATCCTCGTGTAGTAGCCATTATGGCTCAGCTGGAGCAGAAGGAAGAAGAGGAGAAAAGTACTACCCAGCACCAGAGAAAGAGAAACCACCAACAACCTACGAGGAATTTATGAAGATTGAGGGATTGGTGAGAAAAAGTCCTTATAAGTTACCTATATATCTTTCATTTTCCAGAGGATAAATATAACTTTTAAATATTATCGTTAATACTCATTAATATGAAATGAGAAAACTTCAAATTTTAATCTAAAATTTTTGAAGTCTTTTTGCTATCTAATTAAAACACACTTAAGTGTTAAATGACGGGCATTCATAATATTATACATGCAATTTAATGTAATAACATCTTAACAGCTTCACAGCTGGTCCCCAAAATAAAGTTTTGTAAAAGATATATAAAGCTGTTTAATTTGCACTATAGTAGATAACATCAGATTAAAAGAAAAAAAATTAATGAATGATTGTATACAAAAATTTGTAAAATGAATTAAAAGAATTTTGAAAAAATCCATTTAGAAATATATGTTTAAATGTAAATCTTTGTAGACTGAATGGCCTCAACGTCTTACATCAGAGGGGGCACTAGACCTTGAAGGAGAAGTATTACTGCTGGGATCACAGGAGGAAATAGCTGATCTCCTAAGGGAGTCAGCTCGTATCCTTTTGAAATTCATATTAAGTTTTAAAGTATGAAGGAAATATAGTGTAACGAGACTGGACTAGGGCCAGCAGGTCTGGACTGTCTTGAACATTGCTAACCAACTGGTAGCTCAATCTGTAGAGCATCTGACTCCTCTTCTGTTATATCACTATGAAATCATGATCATGCAAGTAAATTTAAATATCAGTTTAAAATATTTGCACAAAACCATACATGACATGTATAAATAATGTATTCCTTAAGAATGATTAGCTTTAGGACTCAACAAGCTAGAGGAGCTTGAGCTCCGACTGGACGAGCTGGAAGAGAAATTACACTTTTACTCAGATCAGATAGTATCAGAGGGTAAACCAGAACATGAAGGCCAGGACAGGCTGTTTTTCTCTCTCCGTCCAAAAGTGAGTTCTCATTTCACTGTATACACCTGTTTCATAAAGATGCTAACATGAAATGATAGTTTATTAGCTTATGTATATTGTGTCAAGTCAAAAGTACATGCAAATTCATACACTTTAAAACTTTCTGATATGTTCCAAGCATGATATATTTTCATAAGTATGATCAAGGGTTCTGACAATCTAAATCCCTAAGCAAATCAGATAGTGAGAGCCCTTCAGAGTAGATACTTCAAATGTTACATATATTTAAGCTTGAATAAAAGAAAATGAAATGCTTGCTTGCCCTTCTAATTAGATTGTTGTACTGAATGCTTTATTACCCGAATCCAACAATTTGTTTTTCATTTATTCCTTTTAATTTCAGCGTTCCTCACAGAGATGTCAGAATCTGATGCTGTAAAGTCCCATCACAGTGCCAGGGGTCATAAAACTATGGTAGGTCAGGGGTCAGAAAACCATGGAAGGTTAGGTCAGGGGTCACAAAACCATGGTAGGTTAAAGGTCACTTAAGACATATATGTATAAAGTGTCACTTAATTCAAACTTATGTCGGGGTCACAAAACCATAGATTGGGTTCAGAGGTCAGTCCAAACAACAAAGGTTATGAATCACAACCTATTTTTAAGAATAATAACTACAGATATCTTGTAGTGAATATTTTATTTACATCAGAATCTTCCATAGTTTTCAGGCTCTGAATTATGATCAGTAAGTTATTTGTGGATCCTCTGGCTTTTCCTCCTATATGCTGGACCTGATACATCCTTAAAGGTCTTTTGCTGTCAATAAGACGTAATCAAAAATGAAATATTTCTACAGAGGTACCAGCTGAATTATGAATTTTTATGTATAAGAATCAGTATAAAATGGGCTTCTTTCCTTGATATTAGGACTTTGCAGAATCCATGATGGAGACAAGGAAGAAAAGTTTGGAATACTGCCAGTTCCCTGGATTCCCTCCGGCATGGAGAATTGATAGAACTCCCAGGACAGATGGAATCTCCACCAATCCTTCACCGAGTTACAAAGGCACAGAATTTCAATGTAAGTGTCAGTTCCGTGATGTTCAAATCAATGAATTATGATTACATGCTCATTACAAAATTTCCATCATCTTATTGATATTCATTTTATTCTTATACATGTGTTATTGATAAAAATTCAATATTTTCATAGAAATACATGTGTATGATAAAGATTCAAATAAAAGTTTGTAGTTTTTTTTTGTCTTTGCATTTGAAATATTCAATTTATTTTCTTACTAATCAACGCTCCAGTCTGGCTTCAAGAAGTTCTGGAAGAAGCTGTTTCTGTCTGAGGCTTCAGTAGCTATGATGCAGGACACCTTCTGGTGGTTTTTCCTCAGTAAATATGATGTAAGTACTACAGATGGTGTTTTTGATAGATGGTTTCCCTAGATTTTTAAAGATATTATTAGTAAGTTAGCTAAGTGTTTAAATTGTCTTGATAAAAGAAATGATCATGGAAAACACCAGCTTGAAGATGCATAGTGATTTGAAAGTGCTTTACATGAAAAACAGAGATTGCAATCCATTATTTGCTGAACTGTAATGGGCCTTGGAAAGGTTTTTTCTAATTGATGTGCAGAAATATTTTGGAAATTATGTTATATGAAGGAACAATCTACGTATGATGTTTCATTTGGTTAATCTGACAGATAATTAAAGCTGTGTTGTTGGTTTTTTTAATAAAACATGAATGAATACTAGGTAATAATCATAATATTAACACTCTAAGTCAAAATATTTTTTTATTGCTTACATGCTCTTCAAATAATTAAAGATTACCTAAGAAATGTTTTTAAAATATCTTTTAAGTATCACATCACATTAAGTAGTTGTTTCTGAGTGTATTTATGCTCAGAATATAATGCTCTCTTTCTTACCAAGAATATATACATGCAACCTGGTATGACCTTGAAATTTATTTATCATTTGTATTTATACGACCTTGACTGTTTTGTTAAAGCCCAACAGACAAGATGACCTTGACCTGCTATTTGACAGAATAGCTGACAGTTTTGTTGGCCTATTTTACCAGTATCCACACAGATGTCAAAGACAAGTTTTTGGCTGTAAGTATATTTTGGTAACCTGCACATTACAGAACTATATACTCTGTTACGATATATGTTTGTGAGTTTAAGGTGCACACAATCAATACCTACCTGCAAGGGCAGATAACTCTAATTTACAGAATTTCAAGTACTGTCTGCATGCCTATGTATCATATCCAAATGATCTATTGTATAAAGATAAACATAATTATTAAGGAATATTATTCTTTTGATAAGAGTATAATGCTATAGAATACATGTTAATTAGAAATTGTTATATATGAAATATTTTTTTCCCAAATCATATCTTTAAGATATCAATTTTTACCACAACTTTATTTGAATATTTTGTATATAATTTTCAGCAACATTGTTTATTTATGTTATTTTGATATGGGGTACATGCCTTGGTGTTGTTAGGTTATCCAGACTGTCTGGCCCAGGCAGTGTTTATGGCATACTGGGAAGCCTTCCCAGAATCCCGAGGAAAAATTGGACGAACACGTTCAAACAGGATCTCATCACACACAGTGGTAGAAATGGATAACAGGTGATGTATGGACCTTATATGGTCTTTTTTGTTTGCTCCATAGAAAACAGGCGTTTTTTTTTATCCGCCATCGTAAGATCAAGATATTTTCATGAAAATTCGGAATTTTTTGTATATCATCCATGGAAGAAGTGTGTTTTTTCTCATAGATTGAATAATTGATGTTTAATATTTATTTAATTAATTACTAAATACTAAAATTGATGAAAGGAGTATAAATATGAATGCGTTTTTCATATTTAGGTCTCAGACCCATGCCAAATGTTTACAAGAGTTGGGATGTTAAAAGAATGGAGGCCAAGCCCAGAGGTGTGGAGAGTCAGGGCAAGGACGCTAAAAAGGATCATGGTGACATCCTTCAGCAATGACAGTCAGTATTCATTGGCAATATAAATTGTTCCATTTTGATGGAGGGATAATTTGGGAGAGATCTTGTGATGTTGGTTCAGGAGGAAGTGGAGGTGTTGGGTCTTTGAATAGAAGAACAAATTAGGTCAGAAGGGGTCTGCTGGTGATATGATCATACAGTGTGTGTGTGGGGGGGGATTGTTGTAAGGGTAAGGTGACTTTGGAGAGAAAGAATTGGGTTATATAGAATTATATTGAAGGAGTATTGAAGGAGTTTAGTGGCGATGATGGTTGTGTGGGAGTGATGGCAATTGATAAAGAAGGAATCAATTAGAGTGCATGGGAGAGAAAAGGTTATTGATGGTGAAGACAGATGGATTGGTGGATGGGAGAGTGATGCTATGGTCAAACGGATTGGGATGTGGAGAAGGTGGTGTGTAATAATGTGTTGGTAAGGTCTGTTGGTGGATGGTTGGGTGGGTGGAAATACTCCCATAACAT
The DNA here is from genome assembly GCF_041381155.1 of Argopecten irradians. Lineage (NCBI taxonomy): Eukaryota > Metazoa > Mollusca > Bivalvia > Pectinida > Pectinidae > Argopecten > Argopecten irradians. The sequence goes on along the minus strand of NC_091143.1, from coordinate 27,062,525 downwards.
GAGAGTCTGGTCAGCCAGGTTGTTTTTTATCGGACGTTATTTTGCTGACCTCGCATCGTCTCCTTTCCGAAGCCTATTCCTTTGATGCAGCTTCCGACGTCAGCTGTAAGGCGAGAAGGAAAGTGCAATAACCACAATATTTCTCTCTAACAGTGTATTTATAATGGGGGAAACAAACCACACAACAAGATATTATAGACTATAAACAACATGTTCATATTTATTGTTTATATCAATGCATATAATATCACAAAACATATTATTTGGCAAAAGGGGCAACTTAAGTTCTATTCACTCACTACAACAAAAGCCCAGGTTTCACTTAACTATATGACACTAAAAGGCCAAGTCAAATAAAAGATGAATTCTTAAAAAGAAGTGAAATAGTTTAAGCTATGAATCTGGTATAAAGTGAATTACGGGAACAATTCAATCATTCTCAACTCTTTAGGAAATGACCGCAGCCAGCTAATGAATCCTAGCGTAACAAGCGTTCGCCGTAGTGTGTTAGATATATCCTACAAGAGCCGGAAGAGAACTTCTTTGAATACATAACCTCTCAACTCGGTGTAGTCTAGTTGTAGTGCTACAAGAGCCGGAAGAGAGGTATGCCCTAACGTTATAGAAATGGTCTTCACCGTCCTCAACTCGGTGTAGCAAGGCTATCAAGGAGCCGGAAGAGGAGGTAGATGAATTGCACCGTCCTCTACTCGTATAGTCCAAGCTAGAGCAAGAGCCGGAAGAGGAGGAGAGAATATACGTTACACATGTATATGTGTGTGGGTATGATCTAGTATAAAACTAGAGTTAATTTTGGGGATTTTTTGATAAAAAAATTGATTATTGTGATATCCCATGAACAAATAAACAATGATTAAAAATTAGCCATTAGCCATGATTAAAAAATTAGCTGATGCTAAAAAACACCTACAAATACTGAGTGGCTGAGTCCACTCCCTAAGCTTACCCAAAACATTACACGGATGAATACATACTTCCAAACAAACAGGATACAAGAGAAATGATAATACCCTGTATATATATACCGATAAAAATACAGAACGTTCATAAAAGGTGCTAGTAGCTAGACAAACTTAAAACAATGACAGTCCATATAACAAAGAATTGACTTTAAACTAATGAATTTTGGCAAAAAATTGAGATATTATAAATGTTATGGACAAATATAAACAGATAAACAATTAAGCTGAATACTAAATTGATTATACTTGCACTGATGATATGTAAAAGAAATAAGATACATGAATACGAATTTTAACAGAACTTCAGTCTAATTCTAGGTTGTGTGGCGGGTGATGGAGGTGGTGGTGAGTTAAAAATCCTGCCTGTTACAGAGGGCTTGTACGTGCTCGATAATGCGGTCAAGAGAAACAACTGAAGCCATCGTGACCTAGAAAATCGAGGCCCGTCTATGTGACAGTAATGGACCAAGGCTGACCCGGGCCCCTTCTCTATCAACAAATGCACCTAACTGTTGATTTACGTAAATAATTAAGTACAAGTATAATGGTAACTGTGACCAATTATACCTGGCAAATGATAACTAGAGGGAATATTTTTGTCTATTATAACAAACCAGGTTTATCTACATAACCGGCATCATTTAATAAAGAAACCAAACCACAACAAGGAAATAAAAGGAACGTATAAACAGACATGATTCATATTGTTATTGTTTATCAATGCATATAATATAACAAAACAAATATTAGGCAAAAGGGCAAGCTGTAGGTTTCTATTCTACTCACTAAAACAAAAGCCCCAGTTCATCTGAACGATAAGCATCTAAAAAAGCCATGTCCTATAATAGATGAATTATAAATAGATAGTGATATAGTTAAGTGAATCTGGGTATAAAGTGAATTACGGGAAAATTCAATCATTCTCAACTCGGTGTAGGAAATGACCGCAGCAGAGCTATGATACCTAGCGTAACCTGCGGGTTACGCCGGTAGTGTGTAGATATATCCTACAAGAGCCCGAAGAGAACTTCTTGAATACAAACCTCTCAACTCGGTGTAGTCTAGTTGTTAGTGCTACAAGAGCCGGAAGAGAGGTATGCCCTAACGTTATAGAAATGGTCTTCACCGCCCTCAACTCGTGTAGCAAGGCTATCAAGAGCCGGAAGAGGAGGTTAGATGAATTGCACCGTCCTCTACTCGTGTAGTCCAAGCTAGCAAGAGCCGGAAGAGGAGAGAAAAAATACGTACACATGTATATGTGTGTGGGTTGATCTAGTATAAACTAGAGTTAATTTTGGGGATTTTGATAATTGATTATTGTGATATCCCATGAACAAATAAACAATGATTAAAAATACTCAAAAACTTAGGTGGTATGATAGCGGAAAAGCCAAGGAGTAGCCGTCCCCAAAATATATTAAAATGTATAAAAAACTAAGATGGAAAGAAGTATTATAATATCATGGCATAATACTACTATGGAGTGCAGATACAAAGAGTATGGATACATTACTACACACTTCAGTACCAGGGATCTCTGGCAGCCCTTAATAAGTATACTACAAAGATCCTAATAATATCTCAATAGGCATCTGGACGAAACCACGCCCTAAAGTTTTGTATCTATGATCCTCCATACGTACGTAGGAAGCAGACGATGCACCCCCGATGCGAAAAGAATGACCATTATAGGCACTTGAGTCTAAGTTCAGCATTCCAAAGGTAGTTTCAGTAAAGGCTATAAACATAGAGATCATGTGTGAAACTTGAACACCATATTTTCCACAAATAAGGATCCTGAGTTTAGTGGAAAGGGACTTCATTCTAAACTGTATGACCATAAACTTAACACACATATTATACGACAAACAGAATGGTTCGTACTAAATAAACGTATAACCCACCCCTTTTCGGAAAGGGTCAGTCTTGGATGTTTTCAATGTAAGTAGAATACAATCTTTCATCACGACTAAATCGTTAATACACAAGTGAATCGAGGGTCAAAGCCCCAGACACAGTAAATTCCCCACAGCGGAGAAATCCGAAAAAAGCTACAACACACACTGTCTCCATCATTGGAATCTTTGCTGTTCTTCCTGAGGTAGTGACATATAAGATTGAAGAATTGGAAAAGTGATAGTAATCTAGCTTAGTTGCGCGTATTTGTGATTTTTAACTCCCGTAAGAGAAGCTTGAAGTCTAGGCATATCCTGAGAAAATGGATAAGCAATATTGTTCTCGAGGCACATGAAACGAATCCCACAGATGTATATCTTAATCGTAGCATAGGAAATGTTTGTTTCTGAAACAATGTGCGACAAATTGTATCAAGTTGTTCTCAGACACAGGTAAATTATGGGTAGACTGACATACGCGATAAGCCCCGCTAATAATAGGAATTTAAATGTACTTATCAAATCCAACGCTGTATGTTCTTCTAGAATACTCCGGAGCTATGGACGCAGACAGGAGATCTTGAATTGTTGACTCGAATGCCACATGACTGCTGATGGTGGTGGAAACTCTGCAAGGATGTAGAGCAGCGTTCGGAGCTAGTCGTCGAAATCTTGTCATCTGTAACCGAGATAAAGAATCAGCAATGTCATTAAGGTGACCCGGAACATGGTTGAGATTAAAATAACAAAGTTAAATTGAGCAGCACAAAAGTGTCAAACTGCGAACAAGAGGCATGATGTGGGTTGGATTTAGACCGCCCTCGTTGTAAAATGTTCACAGTAAGCTATGTTGTCACACATGAACACAATACGCTGACCAACCCACTGATAACCCCAAATCATAGCCGCCACTACAATCGGGTAAAACTCTGCTGAAGGCTATAGATAGCTCACTACTGTCCGCGTAAGAGAGGTTCTGGAGATCTGTTGGCCATGTTTCTGCAAACCATTGTCCTGATAGTACCCACCATAACCAATAGTACCAGACGCGTCAGTGTATAGACAGATATCGTCCGAGGTTATTATACGCGAGTTGTAAAATACTGACACACCATTCCATTTGATAGGAAATATTTCCAGAGTCTAATGATCTTCTCTGCAATCGTTGTTAAGTTTAACACGATGATGAGTAGTTTCTTAACGTGGTAGACAAGATAATGAGATGAGACACGAAAGATCTGCCTGGACAGACTACACGACTAGCAAAATTTAAATGGACCTAGAAGCTGTAACAATTCTCGTTTGGGTGCAAAACGTTCGTTGTTGAAAAGATTCCAGAAGATTTGTAATTCTTGTCCACTTATCACTGGTAGTCTCTGCTTCATTTTGTCTGAATCCCAGCACTAATACCCTAAAATACTCCCTGACGGTGGTGGCTGGTGGACCGGTAATGTTTTTTGTAGTTTGGCAACCTGAATCCTAACCTCTGTGGAAAATGAGACTTAACATCCATATTTCTTTCTATCACCCACAATATAGAAGAGTGGTACAAAGGTAATAAAAATCGTCTAGCAGATGATATACGGTTTATTTCCATATGTTTTGGCTACCAACACACTGCTTGTGATAGATTGTCAATATATTTTCCGACTAATCTACAACCAGAATGCCAGTTGTTATAATAATAATACTTAGTTTCATTTAATACAAAATAACGGTGCAACTGAGAGGTAAAATAGGACTGAAACTATTTAAAGGCGAAGTTTTCTGTTTTATCACATAGTTAGTTTCCCTCGGCCTAATTTCCTGTAGATTTTTGATAGCATCGGTCTATCCTGGACAAGAGTTGAGGTTTTACCTGAAAATTTCCCAAACGCCACTCCGATAGGGCTTACTCTATACTCAGAAAGTTCGAACCTCACTTAGAATTAATTTTGTCCACTACTTCAGGCTGTGACACAGATGATAGAAGATTCTTGCATTCTTTTAGTAGTTAAAGAGCAGTTGTAGAGTATCAAAACCTTGGACTAAACCATCACATAAATATCAACGTAACTTCTATCAGATGTTGGGATAGTTCCTGCCTGAATTATTAACTGATGTATGGACTTCTCTTTCCCTATCCAGTAGTCCATTGCGTTGAGAACCATATTGTTTACGTGTGTGTGGTAAAAATTGCAAGAAAGCATTTTCCAAGGGTTAAAGTTTTCAAACTTCCTGCCGCTGAGCTTATTTATTTAGGGATACAAGGATGTTAAAAGAATGGAGGCCAAGCCCAGAGGTGTGGGAGAGTCAGGGCAAGGACGCTAAAAAGATCATGGTGACATCCTTTAGCAATGACAGTCAGTATTCATTGGCAATATAAATTGTTCCATTTGATCGGGCTGATTTGGTAGGGATCTTATGATGTTGGTTCAGGAGGAAGTGAAGGTGTTGGGTCTTTGAATGGAAGAACAAATTAGGTCAGAAGGGGTCTGCTGGTGATATGATCATGCAGTGTGTGTGTGGGGGGGGGGGAATTGTTGGAAGGGTAAGGTGACTTTGGAGAGAAAGAATTGGGTTATATAGAATTATATAGGAGTATTGAAGGAGTTTAGAGGCGGATGGTTGTGTGGGAGTGATGGCAATTGATAAAGAAGGAATCAATTAGAGTGCATGGGAGAAAAGGTTATTGATGGTGAAGGCGGATGGATTGGTGGATGGGAGAGTGATGCTATGGTCAAACGGATTGGGATGTGGAGAAGGTGGTGTGTAATAATGTGTTGGTAAGGTCTGTTGGTGGATGGTTGGGTGGGAAAGTGTGGGATGGTAGAGAGCTTGGTTATGTCAGTTTTTTGGGGGGATGGAGATAAGGAAAGATACATGGGAGAATATATTTAGTAGAGAGAGGTTTAATTAGTGATATAGAATGATTTGGTAAGGGATATCATTCATAGAGTGTATTGGGAAGAGGTTAAATGAGGTGTCAAATACAGGTGGGGAGAAGGGGGAATTGAGAGGTACTGAATAGAAGGGGAAAGGGACAGGAGCTGGTATTGTTTGGGATGGAAAATGATTCAGAATGTATATATATCTATCACAATTCAAAACAAAGCGATAGCTAAATCTTTTGAATACAGATAAGCTTATATAAATTACATATAACAGAAGAATACTTGTTTCAGAAATCATAATATTGGCTTTGTTTGGCTAAGTAACAGATTTTTTTACATTATGTTTGTTTATCATATCAGAGGATTTACTTTGTTATTTCAGTGAAGCTTTCATTGGATGTTGACTCCTTTAACAAACTGATAGACAAACTATGGGGAGTAGAGAACAATGGTAATGGAGTGTCCAATGGTCCAACTCCTCTTCCCTCTCGAGAGGTCACCAAACTGACCACAGGTAGCAACTTGACCATGCAGAGTACCGGCATGGTCAATCAACAGTTTGAGCCAAAGTTTTCACGAACTAGTCCTTCAAGAATGGCCACTTGTGGCACTCCACGAAGGAAACCAAAAGAAGTAAGTTTTGATAATCCATGTACATGCATATATATTACCTTTAATGTTCTCATTCACCAAATGATAAATTCTGTCGCATAGTTATATCTCTATCATTATTCAATTGACCTAAGGGATTTTCTGATTGTAGACAGACCAAATCGGTCCAATGCTTTGTTCCTTTATATTGTTACATATAATTTATTGTCTAAGCCTATATTCCGTCTTTGCATATTACAGAGTTAGCTCCCTTGCGGGTAGGTATCAATTGTTACGTCATTATTTTGTGAGCGCAATTCACGTCGTTTTCTCCGAAACGTATGACGTTTTGATTGCAAACACATGACGTCACAATCAATACCTACCCGCAAGTGCAGATAACTCTGTAATATGCAAATTCGGAATACCATCTGTATACAGTAAAATCCATTTATAATGAACATGCTAACAATGAAATCATGGTTATAACATAGTTGGGTCCCTGAGGTTCATTATAACTATTTTTTAACTGTGCAAGGCATTCAATGGAACTGATCAATATTAAATCAAAACACACACACAAAAAAGAAGAAAAGTATACTAAAACTTAAGATTTGTACATTTACCCAAACTTTCTTTAGTTTGATTACCCAGGAATTTGTGTAACACGTGAACAATTGGTAAGTACAGGTTCTTGATATGGTACATCAGGACTATCTTTGTTAAAACATTTCTCAGTTTCTATTTCATTTCCTTTGTTTCTTTTTTCTTGGGTTTTTGACAATGATTACCCCAACCTCATTACCTGGTTCAGTACAGTTGATTTTAGCAAGTCAAAATATTTTAATGGAATGGTGTTTTGACTTTACATTAGAATTCTTTTAAGAACATCTATCAGGAATTTGTTAAGTCATTTTACTAACTAATTACATGTAGTTATAGTTTTTATTTCTAGAAACTAATCAGTATTGGTTTATTTATTTAAAGTTTGAATGTTCATATTGAATATTAAAATTTTTAAACTTTAATTTTCTGATGAATTTTTGACATTGGTATTATATACCTGAAAAAGGTTTAAATAACTTTTCTGTTGAAAGCTTATAGGGGTATACAACCGTAACTGGCTATGTCCCTGAAAGCACTTTTTTTGGTCCTGAAATATGTTAATTTGAGTGAGGTAATATCCCATGTCTTTGAGCATTGCCCTTAATTCTATATATAAACTTGATGTCACCAGAACCAGTATAATTAACCGGTATAACAAGGTTTCTATATTATACAGGTTTTAATAACTATAAATTAAGAAGGAAACATCATACAATTATGCCAGATTGAACAGGGATCCGTTTTAGACAAGAGTCAGTTTAACAAGTTAAACTGTATCCGATTTGTACAACACAATTATTATTAATGAGGATATTAGTAATTTAGTAAATTTTTATGAGATTAATTATCAGAATTTATGTATTCAATGGCCCTAACTGTGTATATTTGATCCACAGTCACACCAAATAGGACCAGGCCCTAACTATGTATATTTGATCCACAGTCACACCAAATAGGACCAGGCCCTAACTATGTATATTTGATCCACAGTCACACCAAATATTATCAGAATTTATATACCAGGCCCTAACTATGTATATTTGATCCACAGTCACACCAAATAGGACCAGGCCCTAACTATGTATATTTGATCCACAGTCACACCAAATAGGACCAGGCCCTAACTATGTATATTTGATCCACAGTCACACCAAATAGGACCAGGCCCTAACTATGTATATTTGATCCACAGTCACACCAAATAGGACCAGGCCCTAACTATGTATATTTGATCCACAGTCACACCAAATAGGACCAGGCCCTAACTATGAGCGAGTGATGTTCAACACCTCTGGAAGAAGTCCCCTGATTTCTCACTTTCTCCATATGAGACAACTGAAGGACTTCCATCAACCTGGTCGGAAGGTCCGTCGGACAGAGATAGTCGGACTCCCATATCCTTTTATTATTCTACAGAATAACGACATGCTATTGTGTTAATTTGATCTATGGTTGGTTTAGAAGTTCTGTGTGACAATTTCAAGTTTTTCTGGGAGTTACTTCCCCTTGGATGATAAATTCATAAACTATAATGTTTTCACCATAAAATGGTGGGTTGGAGATTTAAAGTGGTTATATCTGATTATTTCATTGTGTCCTCTATCATTTTCATATTAAGTTTGGGTAATTTTTAATTTTCAGTTAAGTCTCGTCTTTTTATTTAGATATAATTTACTGTTTTGTTGTTAATTGATATATAATAATTATTATACAACAATGGGAGAATTACTATAAGGGTATCATGAGTTGCCTTTTGGTTGAGACATGTAGTTCTACAATGACATAACCTATCATTGCAAGCGTTAGGAAATTAGTCTGTGTATTTGATGATGATATTCTGTTTCACTATACCAGTTGACTTTTATTTACTTAACTCTGCCTCACAAAACCAGGTCCTACTTATAAACAGCTGATCCAGAACTCACTAGCTATGTCAGACGCTCTGAAGAAGGAATATCAGAAGTAAGGACAAACTTTCATGTACATACATGTAAAGTAATATGTCTTAACTGATAGTGCAGTTAATTCACATAAAAACAATGCAGGTCTATTTTAGATGAAAGCTTTGACTTTAATTCAGATGAAGATTTTTGGTTGTTGTTTTTTAGGTCAGTTTGACCTGCATTCTTCATTTGAGATTGACCTAATTTTCAGGTGAATTTCAAGTCTAAAATTGACTAAAAACGTTTAAAGTTTGTTCCTTAATGAAATGACTTTGGATGGCGGAGGGGAGATTAGATATTTCCCCACTGTTCTGCAATTCATTCATCCACTAATGATCTTTCCTATGTTCTATCTCCGACTTGTGCTATGTCACAGGTTCACATAGACAGCTGTATTTACCATTGATGAGCTAAATGGAGGTCACTTTGACCCAAATTTTGACCTTTCATCTGCATTAAAGAAACCTATACCTGGATTTCCAATAAAAATGCCAACTTCAATTTTTAAGAGATCAAAATCTAAGACACCTCCCTGTGTTGCTTAAGTAAATGTAGCTCCTACACTACGACTGAAAGGGGACTGTAATGTTCCAAGCCATCAAATTAGATTTGTCTCTCCAAATGATGACATTTTCCAATCAACATTATTGCTTTAAACCAAAGGTGAATCTGTATATTTTCAAAATGACATTAATTGTAGAATCTGTGACCAAACACATCAGGAGATCATGGAGCTTGAACGGAAGCAGAGAGACACCAATAGGGAAATTAATCGTCTGAAACGAGAACTAATGCTAACGAAAGACCCGTATCATCTAAAGATCCTGAGTGAAAGGATACTAGGATTGAGGGTGAGTGGATAAAATGATAAACCTCATACTTGACATCATCTCTTGTTCATGTGGTTTTACGTTTGAGAGAAAGCGAAGTGCATTTTGAGGGGTTTTTATACAGAGTTAATTCATGATTGCATGGGAAGGCTTACAATTTATTGATATGATTTTTTATGTCTAATCTGTTTCATTTGATTCCAAAATATTGCAGCTATTCAGCAAGATGTAAATTATCATGGACTTAAATGATTTCAAAGTTGTGACAAGAATTATAACACGATGAAATATCTATCAACATAATAGATATAACATCTGACAAGTTGAATTAGTGTAATTAAATAATTATCATTTACAAAATCAAATAAATATACATTAAAATATTTCTAGCGTGTTTCAAAGAAAAGGATTATTTTCCATTTACATTAATTTTCCCCTAAAAGTGAATATTTTATGATAACGATCGTAAATGGATTCTTTTTTTATTTAAGGATGGAAAGGTATGATAATGATTTTACATATCTATATATAACTACATAATATACCTACCATTTGTACAATGATGTATGTGATGTAATAATAAAACAATTATAAACATGCATATCCTGTTGGAATTTAACTTACCTGTACCATATTTTACCTGTAATCAGCAATATTTAAAAGAGCTTTACATGAAAATGTATGTCTGAGGTATACATGCATTCTAACATTGTTGGATAGTCTGAGAAAAATGAGATTGAGGACAAAACATGTGCTGGTATTAGTTATTCATTAATGAAATTGCTTAAGACATTAATTTTTTATAATATGGAATGTGTCTGATCTATTTTATAAATTAGCATAAATACATCGTATATAACCTTTAAATAATTGAGTTTATACATTTTGTGTACATAAAAATAAGAAGGTAAATCAAGTTATAATGATTGACTTGTTACAGGTAAAATATGGTCATAATTTTAAAAGTATTATTTTACCAATCCCACAATATCTAAAATACAACTTTTGATTTCAATTGATCTCACACAAATGTACATACTGTATAAGTGTGTGTATCAGATGTACAGAAGTTGGAGATTCTGTTTATCATATGACAATTAAAGCTGTTTTACAAGTTCGTTCTCCTAAATCGGAAGCACATTAAAAATGAGTAAAAGAATAAATGAAAAATAGAAAGTATGGAAACATTTACACAACTTATGAAGTCATATGATAAACAAATATTTACCAATAAATCTTTCTGTTTAAACCTACATGAATGCTGCATGCCATGATAATATGTCTGGTGATTGTGTTTTACTGTGTGATGGGTGTGTGTGATCATAAACCATGCATGAAACAATGTAATATAATCATACTACACTGTTACAACATTTGTTTGACTTACCTGTTAAAACGAGACGTTTTTCTAGGGACTTTTTGTGACTGATTCCAATGAAACTACTAAACAATACATCAAGTTTATTTATTCCCTATCTATCAATGTTCTTCCCAAAGTGAGGGGGGGCATGAGGGCATTCCCAGTTAATGGACAGTCGTCACTTATATTGGTATCAATAAAAAAAATCATTAAAAAATATTATAAAAAGAAGATAGAAAAAAAACTTTTCAAAAATTCAACAAGTCATGTTTAACACTATTTTGTTGGTCCCCACAAAACTTCATAGTAAATATATTGTATATGTATTAAAGTAACTGGCATCCTCGGTACTCCAGGGGTTCCGTTCACATACGATCTCTACACCCCTGGACTATCTCATAGTAAAACTGGAGACAACAGAACAGGTAATTTAGTCGTGCGATGTACATCAAAAGAGCCATATAACGGTACACTGTGGTTGATTGTGACACTTTCAGTGGGTGTCCTTCTCTCTCTGTGGTCTTCAAAGAATGTCTTGCAGGTCAGTGATTGGTTCAGATTTGTTCTCCTGAGCTGCTCTCAGTTTTATTTTGAGATAGTCCAGGGGTGTGGAGATCGTAAGTGATCGGAAACCCTGGAGTATCGAGGATGAGTAACTGGTATATATGAGTAAATTAACCTAAGTGTTATCATGAACCCACCAGATTCGAATTAACGAGATTTGACTGTTTTGTGAGGTATACTATTGACTAGGTGTGTCAGCTACATAATGGACAATGTTAATAGTTTCCACTCAAACTGTAGAAGTATGAAAGTCAACAACCTGTACATTGTTTAACCTAAGCGGGAGTTTCTCAGTGGATTAGTTATATGTAGTCCCTCTGAAAGAGATTCAGTATATGTAGTGCCTATGATGCAGTTCTTTTCATCACCATTTCATAATCTGATCATTTAATATTGCGTAGTTCTTCATATGTCATCAAATGTATCCGTTTCAGAAATATGGTTCCGTGGATGAATTGTAAGTGGTTTAGATGACAGGGCTATGGGCTTTTATTTCTTTCAGGGAAAGCGAGCTGGACTTTCATAAACCTCTTTATCATTAATAATTTTCGAGTAAAGACAATTTTTTCGGAAATACTTTCTTATTGTTACATATAATAGATATCAATTAGCATTTATCTTTAATTAAGGACTTATATATTTTCTTCTATCATGTGGTAATTAGACTCAAGTTTATCTCGATAACATTTTATCTTAGACGGTCAGGTAGGTTGTTTATTTTTTCCCCTATTCTTCTTTATTAACATGTAATACAATAATGATATCAAATTAATATGTAGTTTGAAAAAAAAGTATACAGTGGAATGTCCGGTATCTAATTCGGGTTTTGCAAGATTCGAGTTTGAAAAAAGCAAAATATTACATTCCATGTTAAAATCAGAATCATGTTTCAATTCTCGAAATTTTCGAACTTCTTAGCGTAGTACATCAATAACCGGAAGAATTTATTATAGGCGGGGCTTTATTATAAGAGGTGGGTTTTTTTGTCAATGAAAAGGGTGTTTTTTAAAGGCAGAAAACTTATTAGAAAAGACTGGGATGATTATGGCAGACATGCACATTTTGTTTTCAATGTGTAGCATTAGTGCTTGGAGGAAGCATTTGAGAATCAGTTCTACTTAACGTATTTCATTTGAATTGAAGATTTTTGTTTACATGTAAAAATGAGAATGAAGATTATTTTTTTACGAAAGCAAAACATATTTATGGACATTTTCGTTACAGTATCTGTATATTGTATGATGATAATCAATATATAGATAGAATATGCATGTACATGTATGTGTCTGTAATACATCTTTCCTCTTTCTTTAACACAAATGAAAAATATTCTGAGAAGTAAGATATAATAATTTAATCTGAAGTCTTATTATTCAATCTGATGTTTTTTTTTTATTTCTTCACCTGAGGAAATCTTAATTCTTTATTTTCAAATGAAATCTAACAAAACTATCCTCACATGCATGTTGTACTGGCGGGATTTGAGAATTGTAATATATTTTTATAGAATCCACATTTATCAAGCAAACGATAATATGGTTACTCAGATTTTATCTATCCAAACAAAAATTGAATATTTTAAATTGCTAAATATAAATGTTGCATTATTGCTAGATAAATATGCCAGAGGACATAAAACGGAAGTTGACATTTTATTGCAGTTAACCGATAAAGCATGAAATTTTAGGTTACAAATCTATGGCAAGTAAAGCTTAAGTTTATTGCTAATATAATGATGCTTTACACCGTTTTATATTCTTAGGATTGTGTGTTTGGTGTATTAGATGGAGTAGAACATCGACACGTGTCACATTATTTTTTAATGTTTGCTTTCACAGGAAGTTTCCAGACAAGGAAGGAGAGCATCGAGTGTAAACATTCATTTTATACATTCCTAACTGCTCCACATAAAGCTCTTGTGTTACTTTTCTATCAATTATCTCCCCTGTCGCAGAGTTAACTCCCTTTAAATTATCATTCCTTGTGTGTTTCTTTTTCGTTTATTCAATTCCTGATGTTTGTTTATTCCCCGAAGTTGTTGCTATACATATATGTGTTTGTTCTTAAAGAGCTATGAACCTCCTACAATTGGATGTTATTACGTGCAATATTACCTCATTATCTTCCTTTTGTGTTTATGTTTTTACGAATCACCCCTCTTTAACTAAAATTATCTCCCTTTTTATCTACTGATTTACACTTGTATGATTAAGAATGGTGTTCTAATTACCTTTACAAGATAAGACTTTGTGTATAACACAAGTTATTTTGATGCATTGCTCTACATCAATAAAAAAGGAATATATTTTAAAAATACGATTAATATTTGTTTATTTTATGTTTCTTAACATATTCCTGAAAATTACAGTAATCAAATGTTTTTAGAATATTCTCGATCACATAATGTCACATAACATCACAGTGTGTTTCCACAAATCTCTCTTTTCTCTTCGTCACCATCTGTGAAATTCTGACAATTATCTCCCTTGTTGTTATCCCCCTTTCTGTTATTTAATTGTTATCTCCCCCTTGTTGAGCACTCTGCTTTACTTATTGCATGATTGACTCTATTTGCATGCCACCTATACTGAACATATTGAGATCATAATATTAGTTTATATAGTAAGATCATAATATTATTATATATAGTAAGATCATCATAATAATATATACATGCATGCAATTGACTTGAAAAGATATATTTCTTAATTACAATCTCAATTTTTAACAGATATTTATCACAATTAAAAGTGTGGATTTTTTTCGCAATGGTTTAGAAAGGTACCCATATTGTATAGTTAAGTTTGTAATCAAGCATTTCTTAAAAAGTTCTTTATTATGATTTATGGATCTCTGAAAGTTAAATTTTGTTGAGATTACAATATAATATGTAATGATCAATACTTGCCGCATGTTACACATTGACCAACCTGTACGTAGTGTCTGGTGGTGAACTCCCTTCTTACACATCTAAATGCGGCATCTTTTCTGTATCCTGGCAGGGCAAATAGTATTGCAAGATACATACACATGTACGAAAAAAATATTCTTTCGTCCATGTCAAAGTTGTAATCACTGTAAAATTAGGATCCACTTCTTGTACTTTGTAACAGCTTTTAAGAAAATCATGAAAAAAATTTTGTGTGTTAAAGTTATACAATGGTAAAGAAATTCAAGACAAGTTATTCTCTGTTATTGATGATATATGTATGAAAATAATCTTAATGGAATAAAAATCGTTATAAATAACATGCTTTTGCAATTAATAAGTATAATACCTAGGTATGCATGTAATATTTTCTTTATCATTGCTTCCGGGCACGTGTAAGAAATAATAATGTACTATTTTAGATTTAAGAAATAACAGTTCACTAGATAAAACGCAAGTATGTCAATTTACGATACACTTTCTAGAGTACAAAGTAAGACTTTATGGCTTTTAGGTGTTTTATACCCATTCTGTGTAATTCAAAATATAATGTGCAACTCGGAAACAATTTCCTTCAAGTGAAAAAGGTTCTTTTCGTTGAACTTATCTCTTTGGGAGATTCCGTTTCATGTAATTTACGTGTATATTAAAGCTGAAGGATTCACAAATAATACTTATTATAGAATAATACAAAAGTGCACAGTTCATTTTATCGAACAAAAGAGTTTTTGAAAGGAAGTTTTTTTTCTCTCTTTTGAAGGCTACAGAAAGCTTTTACTTACCGAAATGTGATTATGTTAGTAACGCTTGTGTTATTAGCGTCTGTCTTGAATCCAGACAGTGCTAATCTTCTGTATAAATAACAAAATTTTGGTCTCTCTACTGACAAGACTCAGTACCTAGAACAAATTTAGAACAAGGCTTAATTATATGACTGATGTAAGGCACGTGTCATGTATTGTTTCAAAACAATGTAAGAAAATGAATAAAATTAGATTGTGAAGTAGGCGTATGTGCGAAATTTTTTGATAGGAACATGTCAAAATTCTTCTCATACAACAGGGAAAAAATCTGTTTCAGAATTCTAAAAGGCTGACACTAATTACATTGTATATTTTTACTCTCTGAATATTTTAGCAGACACTTCAGTAACGCAGATGTTGCCCTGGTTGGATATTTGCGTCGAAAATTGTATTTTTAAAGAATATGTTAAAATTCAAACTTGATCATTGATGCATACCATCATAACTCCAAACGATGTAAATAGTTAATTATTGTTCTACATTTTCACCTTTCCATATCACGGTGTTTCCAACTTCTGCATGTAACACTTCACTCTCTAAGAATCATAATAGAAATTTGATTTTCAATCTGTTCACGAAAAGATAATTATGTTTGAATTTAAATTTCGTTTTTATCAAAATTTAAATTTATTTTATTGTATGTTAAGATAATGGTAGGGATAACATAGAATATGAAGAAAGTTACTTGTAATCATGATGTGTTTAATACATATAGGTTTGAATAACATAAAAAAAAGGGAAAATATCATCTTTATAAGACAATATTTGCATAATTTGAAATGTGAAACAATATATAATGCAAAATGTTAAAATAATGAAGTAAAAAATCAGGACATTTTATGAAAGGTGATTATGAAATTATGTAGAGCAATCTTTCATTATCTACTTTTGTACATATATGTATATATAAATATACAGTATACATACGATACTATTATTTATCCAAGTTACAGTTGTCTCACCTGTACTTACCTGTGTTATTACAGGATAGAGAACGAGAACTGACCCTACTGGACGGAGATGGTGACGGCAGTTTCCATGGAAACGAAGACTAAAGAGAAGATTATTATCTTCATTAATCTGCTACACAGATGTCACATAAACCACTGGACCTTTCCTTGCTGGGGAAAGATTGAATTCAAAACTTTGTCGCGTTTTCTTCATCAATAAAAATACCTTTAGGACAATATCTAGCTTAAAATAACATCATTCGTACAAAAGGGATGAACGTTCATGGCACAAAGTACTGTCAACAATGTCTGCATACATGTATACTAAATACTAACAAGAACTTGACTTCGTGGACAAAATCCGGAATGTTGAAAATTCCTTCATGCTTTTCATGACAGCTCTAATAGTCTGTTATGAAGTAGAAATTGTGGCGAATTTTTAAAATTGAAAACTGGATACATGTGAATTGTTTTAACGGCCACAAAATGCTACTAATTGCATTATTGTGACTTCAAGATTTTGAGGGTCATAAATGGGGCATTTGTCACAAACGATTATTTAAGCTGTTATTTAAAGAGGAGAAAAGTGCTAACGAGTCCTTGTTTGAATACAAAAAAAAGAAGTTTGTTTTACACTTTAACAGTGTACCTCCTTTATTTATGGTTCTTTGATGAGGTTATATTTATGTTTTGTTTGTAACTAGCTATAAGAGACTGACATGGTTTCTTGTGTGAATGAGTGTATAACTGATTATATGAGAGAATTGAGGATGATTGAAAGGAAATGGTTTTACGGGCAAACGTATGAAGGAGAGAAAGAAAAAGGTTTGATAATGGATTATTCTGGTCGTTTTGATGTTGAGAATAATGAAATAAATAGTGAGAATTTCGTTTTTATGTTCTTACGTATTTTAACAAGTGTACTGTCATTAAATTGAATTTCAACATCATTTTATTGTTAGATTTTTAGGTCATCAGACCCGAAGAGTCAGGATGACCTATTGTCATCATATGTCGTCCATCGTCGTGCGCTGTCCGCCGTGCGTAAACTTTCCATTCAAACGACTTTTTTCCCTCGATAACCAAAAGGCCCAGGGTACTGATATTTGGTCTGTAGCATGCTGGGATAAAGGGCTACCAAGTTTTTATCAAATGCATGAACTTGACCTTCATTCAAGGTCACAGAGGTCAAAAAGGCTATAATTCTTTAAATGAATTTTCTCAAGAACTGAATGGCCCAAGGTACTCATATTGGGCCTGTTGCATGCTGGGATAAATGGCTACCAAATTTGTTCAAATGAATGACACTGACCTTCATTCAAGGGCACAGAAGTAAAATAGGCTAATATCTTTAAACGACTTCTTGTAAATAACTATGAGGCATAGAGACTGGATATTGGACTTGTAGCATAATGGGGATCAAGGGACCTTCATTCATGACCTAATTCGTCAAATATTTCAGAACCTGGACTTCTTCTATTAAAAAAGTTCCTTTTTTATTGTTTGCCAGTACTATATTTTTAGGTGTTGCACTGTGCCAATGACTGTTAAGGCCCATGGGCCTGTTGTTTGTCAGTGGTGACACAGTATATATTAAAGCGAATTCGAAATAAACGTCTTAATTTTAGAATAACTTCCTTATATAAACTTTATAGTTGGATACGCGTCAAGAAACCTACGATACATTTGTAATTCTTGTATGTGAGGCGTACTATACCTCATCCTCGATGCTCCAGGGGTTAATATCACTGAGGTTATGTCCACCCCTAGACTATCTCATAGTTAAATTGGAGAAAGCTCGAGAGAAAAAAAAACTGACCAATCACAGACCTGCAGTAGGGACTTCAAATATTGAATATTTTTAGAGAGAGAGAGAGAGGGTGACTGTAAAACCACGTAGTCAACCAATCTTGATTGATGTACATCAAAGGACCAAATTTAGCTGATTTCACCTGTGTCTTATGTTGCCTTCCGTTTTTCTGACATATCCCTATCCACCCCTTGGGTCTCGAGGATGACTACACATAGATAAAGGGCTCTGCATAGCTCTGAGAGAACATCTTTATGAACCTCGTTATCATCGGGTCTAAGCTTAATTCATATAAGTCATGTCCAAAAGAAAATATCTCGAAATTAATGGAAACTTACAAGTCAAGGCCCAAGGCTTATGGATACATTACAAAGACACACAAGGCGAGTGTTGACCGATTTCCTCCCTTCTAAGGCTGTTATCAAGGTTAATGTCTTCCATGTATACTGCACCTCCAGCTTTTGACGTCTTTTTTATTCTTCTGCGTTCGGAGTAGTATGCATATTTTATTCGTATTTTCTCCGAATTTCGACAGAAGATGTATGTGTTGCATGTTGACCACACGCAATGTTTGTACATCTCTAGTCAGAATCAATTTGGTGAGAAAAAAGCTAATGTTCTTCTGCACTTTGAAAAACGTGGCTGGCAAAAGTCAGTTTTTAAACATCACGGTTTTATGAAACTCTTTACATTTTAAAATAATTACTTATGGCGGTTTTGCCGATTCTCTGTAATTGATGTATATGAATAATTTACCGTTTTGTGAGTTTGACATTGATTAAATACGAAACGTCGGCACAGGAACCGAGGACCTTTTTGCACCTACAAATATTTCGAAGTTGCCAAATCTTTTTTTCTCTTTCTTTCTCTTAATTGGGACTTAACGTGACCGATATTTCACTACCAGACCGCGATTTCTGCGTCAAGGCGTTTTGGACTAGTTATGATATAGTGGCCGTATGGCCACAGGCGTTTGGCTCTATAGGCATATTCTATATATATATATATATATGTAATACTTTGTCAGTATTACATATATTTAGAGAGAAAAATGTCTATATGAGCCAAACATCTGTTGTAGGACGATGCAATTTATTCGGAAACCCCGGCTTCCTTCCACCACTGAGCATGAAATCAAACGTATATCGGGGAAAGTAGAAAAAATCGATTTTTATTCCCGAAAATTGTCGGAAATTTCCGAAATATTGCACCAAAATATGACACTTTCATAAAATAAATAAAGCCCAACTAAATCATACCATTAAAGGGACAATTTTGATTCAATGAGGCTAATTCTGATACATAACCACCAAGCAAACTATGACATAAATGTATTGTTCTATATTGGTTATGAAACAGATAACAAAAAATATTGACAAATTCCACGACATTGTTAGTATTTTGATTGATACCGTTGAAATTCCTAATCGTTGATACCATACGATTAAGCAGGTATAACATGTATGCTGTACCCATACCCAGGCCAAAGTCACCTTCATTTAATAAAGTGTAATACATAACTACTGAGTAGTTGATGAAGTTATATTTACACAAGAACATGCAACTAATTACATAATCATACTAGTTCTAGACAAAAAAATCTTTTCTACACTGGCAAGGGCCAGGGTTCGGCATACAAGACGTCCGCCCACATTGCGTAATGGCGGACAGCAAGCGAGTTTTGAACATTTCACATACATTTCATTACAGTGGGCTTTTCTGGCGTATCGCAGTAAAACCAACCAATCTAATTTCCATTAGAACTGGTTTATTTCCGACATATATGCAAATTGTAATGTACTCTTAGACTGAATTGTCCCTTTAACGTAAGTAATAATGGAAATACATATTTTATAACATTTATTGTGCTCTATGTCTATGGAGTAGCTGTTATATAACTAAACAGTTCGATCGAGTAAAATCATATCTACAGGGACTAATTACAATTTATATCAGCGTCGGACCACCAGAGTGCTCATAAATGACCATTTTAGATGTTTTAGGGATCTAGATTAAAAAGATCGGTAAAATCATATTCCACCTAGTAATATATATATATAAACGAATAAATAGTAATATGTAGAATATGATTCTATCGATATCAGACCTAGACCCCTAAAACGTCTAATAAAGGCATATGGGCACACTGGTTGGCTCAAAATATGAAATTGCAACTAATTCTCAGATCTCTGGGATCAATTTTAAGATTTAAAAAATGTCAGTTTTGACGAAGAGTTATCTCGCCTAGCTCATACTCCAGACGGGGGCGTACGTTCATTCTGATGTCACTTTAACTCATGTAGGCGATCGATGAACCAGCCATCCTTGATACTCCAGGGATTACTATCACCGACGTTATATCCACTCCTGGACTATCTCATAGTAAAACTAGAGGCAATCCATTTGAAAAAAGTGACCATCACAGGCCTGCAGACTTCCTTAGAAGATTTCAAAGAGGGCGACGGCCGACTTCAAAGGAACACAATCAAGCAGTATACCGTTGCAAATTACCCGTGTCTTTTGGTGCCTTGAGTTTTACTATAAATATGAGATATTCCAAGGATGAATATAACGTCAGTGATAGTAACCCCTGGAGTATCGAGGATGATAACTAAATAACTGGTACTGTTCAGGCACCAGGTTTTAACGGGCAAAGATAACAATATGAAGCCACATGTTTTTGACAATAATTACAGTCTACATGTATGTTAGAATACCATAACATGCATCAAAAATAAGTTTTTGTTTGGCATATTTATTAAAATTTAATAAAGATTATCAAATTCAAATCTATAGACATTTAACACGAAGTGACTTTAAATTCCAATGGACAGTTAACCAGCACACCAAACGAATCCTTCCCGTAGTACAAGATTATGACCATCTATGTTTTTTCATGATTTTGAGCTGTCTTTTTATCAAATTAGTTTCTGACTTCCATGGCCAGAAGGTCACGAACACAGAGATACAGTGTATATGCAAGATTCGCTTATATATTCTGTTGTAATATTACAGGGAAACACGCCATATCAAACAAATAAAGAGTACAATCTGAGATGCTTGGGTTAAAGATGCTCCACCGCTGACAAATGGTATTTTTCTTAGTAAAAACAAGAGCAGACGAATAAGTATTTTTCTTCAGTTACAAAAGTTACTTTACACCATTACCACCATTGACAAGTTTGAGCTTCTAATTTTACTTCAAGGTAAAAACATTAAGAATCATTAATTGCATCCCCCAAAAAATCTAGTATATTTACACAACTTACCTATGAATTAAAATCGAGATACTAGTCTATTTACAAACACCCAGTATTTATTCCAGCAACATATTGGAACAACGTTACTCTAGACTATCGAAATAAACGACCATTTGGCTTGCGATGCAGGCTAATCTTTGAGGTTTTCTTTTTTTATCATTTTTATAGCGGTACATTTTTATAAGAAATATATAAAGATCCATTTCATCCCTTTAAAGAACCTGTGTGAAGCGGACGAGGCAGTAAACAATAACACCGTTAAACGTTTACATCTAACCCAAGTCTCTGTGGTTCGTGAGAGATGTATTTTCAGTTTATTACTAGAGAGCCACATGTTCCGTTTAGCACGACGCCATACCTTTGTCAGCTGTACCGAAACTTTTTATGGTGTGGTTTCTGAGGGATGGAACAAAGACATACACCGTATAAACAGACCATGCGGGGCCATAATTGTTACATACTGTATTCTACAATCCTCTGGTTGAGTCTGTTCAAAGAGAGGAAAGGAGAATTTTCATCTCGTGTTCAATATCATCATCCACTTTTATCATGGCGAAATATTTCTCTTTTTCTTGGTTGCCAGAACAGTTTTACTCATCTTGAAATGTTTGATTTTACGGCATTCGTCATAACAACGAGAATCGATTGAATCAACAACACGGGCAGATGGTATGGGTAACAGAGACCGGATGTAATGAAAACGCATGCGCAAACCAATGATTTAGGTTATGGGACAGATGGCAGTATTTTGATCAGTGAACATCTTGCATGAGAACTTGTTAACATTCAGTTTATAGTACTTGCTTTAAAAAACCTAAAATTATTGATTACATTTGGGGAATCTGTGCGGTAATAAATTCACTGTATTCGATTTATCTAGATCTTTAGAACGACATGTAGATGTAAAGCAATGCGCATGCGTTACTTCTCGCGTATGGATTTCTGATATTTTACGATTGCCATAGCTTGGATGTAGAACACAGCGTTCTTGTTATTTTATAGAAAGATGGTCTGTCTGAAATAAAATGGCTAATTACTACGATTTTTATCTTGACAATATTTTTGTGGGTGTTTTGACACCCTACCTGTATGTGACTTGAATGCATGTGGTGAACGTTTGGAGGACTGCGGTATATTGGTAGTCTGGGAACTTTCAAAGCCTGTAAATTTCAAAGTGTAACCTCTCTGAAGCCTACTGTCGGAGACACCAAGCAGCTAATCCACTGTTCAGTTAATAACGACAACGAGCAACGTCCAAATACCTATCTTGAACGAGAAACAAGGGTAGAAATAACCGTTTTATAAACTGAAGTGTGTCTTGGCGACGGGGAAGAATAATTAGACCTTTCCCTACCGAAGAGAAGATTCATGACGGTTAGACTGTCATCAATCTCCTCCGAGGGTAGCGATTAATAGAATCTTACATGGACAGGGATATCTCAACCCGAGTAAAAGGTTTTGGCTGGTCAACCTAAGGCTTGCCGAGGTTTGATGGTCAAAATCTTTAAAGAGGGTTGAGAAATCCCGTCCACCTGAGATGCCCATGTTTGATTCCTTTTCTCACATACATTAACGAGAAATGGTGAAAATTCAATAGATATTAATGTCAATGTGCCTAAAAATGGTCGTGGCGTGTATTAATGACGTCACTGTCTATTGCGTGTGAGTTGTCTTTTCCCTACCCCGGTAAAAGACAAAGTTATTTTCCCTAGCAACCACAGGATATCTCTGTCTGATGGGATAGAATCCAGTGCATTCATCAATACAGCAAGCACACAATTATTGTAACGTCATTCGATAATGGATGTCCTAGTCTATACTTACAAACCATATGCCGTCTATTGAAACAACTATTGTCCTGGTACCTTAGTCAAGATTTCTGTCCGGGTACTTTGGATTATGGTGTTGTTATCATGTCCGTATCCATTGCTAGCAGACCTATGGAAGGTTTTTATTACAAATGTAGTGTCGTGCATCGTTCATGACAATCATTTGTAACTTGTTTGTTTTTCTGCTGAAAGTGCCGACATGGTTTCTTTGTAACAAGCTACGAGGACTTCGAAAATTAACACGATAGAAATTATGTTATTGGAAGGTATTCCTTACCTGTAAACAGAATGGTACAACTTTGACAAAAAGACAATATTAATCTAAACCAGCTTCAATCCGCGACTTCATTTTACGTGACTCCTACTCCGTCTGGATATTTGGGTGAAAAATAAGTGCATGTGTCCTTGTGCCTTTATCGACTGTGTATATATGTCCATTAAAATCCAAATTGCACCAAGACATTCCAGTGAAGTCAAACTGATCCCAATTACCGATGCTTGCTACGGTTCTCTCGCCAATGTCACATAAAATGGTAAACTTTAGGAAAAGCGCATGACTACTAATCATATTTTTTTCTTGGTTCTCGCTGTGCCGCGGAAATTTATGAGATATCGTCCAACTTACTGATATTTGCAGCAATATGTTTATTTGATTCTGCAGCTTGCTAGAGATGAAGATCGGTTATCTGAAATCTTTAAAAAAATAAACACGGTATACGGAATTCTGGTAACAGCTCTTTTTGTAGTCTGATCTTTTGTGTAATTATCTACATGAAGTACATACATTACTTTATCACACAAAATGTCAAGCATCAGTTGTAATTTTAGTGTCAAAAATCCTACATCATGAAATTTTTTTGAAATGTAAGGTATGTCCAGCTACTTTCACACTATACATAATGATAAATACGTAATTACATAAGAGTGTCCATGGAAATGTTCATGCTAAAAGTTTATATGGTTAAACTGCCCCAACGGTATCAAAAGAAATGATTTTAATAGAAAAAAGAGATTTTAAAAATCCCACCAGTATCCCTCGACGTGTAACATCAAAGAAAACGTCGATGAATATGTCGTAATAGTAGTAATTCTATGTTTCGGGTATAATGCGCTCGTTTTAATGAACTCGACTTAAATTTCCTTTAAAACAGGAATTTCGGCGACGACAAGGGGGATGATAGTGACGACAACGAAAAATAACCCCTAAAAATATAATGATGAAAACACCATAGAATGGTATTTGATTTAAGATAGAACGACAAAGATGACGACGACGACGACGATGATGATGAAGATGGCGACGACGACGATGATGATGAAGATGACGACGACGACAATTATGACGAAGACGACAGCGATAACAATTTTGGTGATGGTTAACGACATGTCGACGATGATAATGGTAATTCTTTAATTAAACTTAAACATTGTCCACGAATTTTACATTTCATAGCGTATAATTAATGAATTTCTCTTGACTCGCCTAGATCTTACCGACACAGAAAGTTACGATTCTGTTTAGAGCATAACGCCAATCAATGTGCTTTCAAAGCTCTGAAACATCGAGCAACTTTCAGCATAAAACCAAAATCCATTCATTTCTAAAGATAAAAATGTTATTTTCAGCATTTGTTATCACTTTCTTGTCAGATAAACACTTCTAACATGTAATTTCATTGGTCTAAAGTCTTAAAATACGCCACGTCATTGGCTGCAACCCCACTTATTTAATTAAGGAATGAATGGGTTGTGTCATCTAAATAGACAAACTATCTAAATCCGCACCTTCTATTAACATTTTTTCATACATCCTTGCCAAAAAAATTGTGATTTTTAATAAACCGTTTTGATAACAATTTGCAGATAAACGTTTCCAAAAATCCCAATGGGATTTGGCTGTTTATTCAGCAGCACGTTCGATTCGGAAAGTGAAATTCTCTTGAGATTGACCCAAAAATGAATTGTTTGCTTTACCAAGACAGTCTTTGATCTCTTCCAAACATTCTACCGACCGCAGTTTGGTTGGTTTATAATGAGATCCAGTCGGAATACGGCTGCCAAATTCAACGATGGCACTCTTCAAGATCTCCTAAACGTTTGAAGTGTACTGATCAGAAACGACAAGCGAACCTTGGTTAGATCTAAGTCGGGTTTTTATAACATTAATACATTGTAATCGTACTAAAATGTACCAGACACCTGTTGAACTCAACAAATTATTTTTTTTTTGAAATTTTTTCTTAACTTTGGGTTTTGTAAGCATTACTTGTTAATAAGTCAACGTAATACATAAGATATTCAGATATTTGTTTTTGTTGGCATTTTGTGTGCATCACAGCAAAACGAATATTAAAGTGAATGTTGAAAAACTAAGAAAAATATGTATCATGATTGTGTATTGCAGTTTTTGATGTGTTCCATGGTGCACAGGGATCTGGAAATTAGTCAGTTTACATACAATATAACGTTTGACGAACCAGAATGTCCATAGACGTGTTAGAACTATAGATAAAAAAATGGTTAAAGATATACTCTAGAATGTTGGGTAAAATTTTACATACATCACGTCGAGAATGATTTTACCCATTTTTGATCTCCACGCCTAAAACGTGGACACTCTAGTGGTGCAAATAGCCTTTACATTGTATATAAAATGTAACCAATTCTCATTTAGTTACCACTAGGAATCATTGGTAGGGTTTCCAGGCTATTTGACATTTGCACTTATAACCCTAGAGTATTCATTAGGTATACTTATCTATAAATACTCCGTGTTTATGAATAACTGCACGTCAAACTTTTCTTTTTTATGAACCTCTTGTGTCTGCTGTAGTGAAACTTCACTAGAGAACTCAACGTGAATACTGAGAGAGAAAAAACCAGATAAATAAATAACGTGATTCTTTAAATCCGCTCCCTTAGGATAACGTCATGACATCATCCTTCCAGTATGCCTATAACCCGATCAAGGACTTTTGCGATTTGACACTAGAGATAAAGCAACCGTGTTAGCCGATGTATGGGATTTCTATAAAAAAGATTGTCGACCAAAATCGAAACTTCCGTGTGAATGAGCATGGCCTTTACAAAGTTGTTCAACCCACGGCAATAAACACTAAACAGTATCGGGGGGTTTCTATCATCAGCCAAAAACCCAGTACGGTCTTCATCAGCCACTCGTGATCCTCTCATCCATCATATATAATCACGTTATGCCCAAGGTCATTAAAACGCCGTTTTTTGTGTGCCTGTTTTCTTTACTAAGTGCTGCTAAAGTCACAAAACTGATGCATAAATCTCAAAGCCAAGGCATTTGTAAATAAAGGTTGCAGAAAGTACCATTTCACCATATTGATTTGTTCTCTTGCCTTAAACCCTTCAATTACTGAATAACTATAAACTTAATGTATAACGATTGCGAAACAAATTACATAGTTTATAGAAATTAATTTCGCTAGATTGAATGTAAGCATGAGAGTCTTAGAGTGGAAGGAAACAGGAGTTCTCGGTTTTTCAGATTGTTTCAAAACATGACAAAATGATGCTGATATATGTATTTCTTTTCCTTTTTTTCTCTAACCATTGAAAAATAATTATCGACAATGCGACATGCAAGCTGAATCCATATCCATCACGTGTTAAATTCCCAAATTGTCCCATAAAACCGTGAATTTGTGAGACGACTTCCGGATGTAGCTATCATATGACAAATATTGCTGCCTGTAATGTCTGCTATGCCGGAAGCGGAAGTCTAGTGTTTGTCAATGAGATCCTTGTCGCTCTGGCCGTTGACGTCAATGGACAATGAATAAACAAGACAATAATATGAAGTTTTGTTTTTCCGTTTTGTGTAGAATAAACTTTACTTCAGATTCACAAAGCATTTGGTCGAATTATACAATGGAATGAACAGCGTGGCACAACGTTGTTCGGTAGCTGTGATCGAGCATTAAATGAAGCGCGATCTTCAGTCTGCTTTGAATTCGATCCCGACTGGAGGCGATGTCTGTTGGGGTTGTTGTCCTCACGACGGTACGTTGGTTTTCCTCCGAATATAGACAACTAAGGTGTCAGTGTCTGGGGACTGGGCTCATGATAGGTAGTTGACATACAGTGTACGTACTTGCCAATATTAAATGGACATTTTAGTCTAAGAGTACATTAATGTTTAGCTCGGAAATAAACCAGTTCTAATGGAAGTAAACCTCACTGAATTGGCAAATTCCATTGAATTTTGTCTATAATTTGTCGTAACAATTACTTAGTGTGACATGAGTGAAGTTTTCTTCCGCATAGCGTTTAATTAAACGAACAAACCAATACATATTGTAATCAGGTAATGCTATGCCTAATTAGAACTTCAGATAACGAAGTTTATCATCACTTTTTCGACTGTAGGAGACAAATGAAACGTTGCATTGTTCCATGTGTGGTCGATTCGTAATGGTTACTTTAGTAGTCTGATATAGAAACTCAAAACTTCACTCAGTCCCACCTCACTTTAACAGACGTCTTTTATTTTTTGTAACGATAGTCATATCATCACGTTATGGCCGTCCCTCCAGACTGACACCACGGGAAGTCATTCACCTGATTTATATGGCCCGATGGAGGGTTGCGTTGGCACGCCAAGGTTATATGAATAGATGATATGAATTTAATTGCATATCTACGGAAATCCTTTGGTATTCAATTAGAATGAAGTAGGACTGATCTTAATCTGAAATACAAAGAAATGTATACTAAAAATAACAGTAATCCAACTTTAAGACTGTCGTAAATCACAGGCATAACATGCCGAAAAAGATTGTCTTCACAGGGGAGATAACTCTAATTACATAAGGTGAATGCTCACAGGGGAGATAACTCTAATTACACAAGGTGAATGTTCTGTTTCCAAAAATGAAGAATCTTTCATCGAGAGAATAGAGTTGAATGTCGTTTCAACATCAGTGAAATAATTACATGTAAATCGAAATTTACATAAAGAAAATTAAACAACGAATGGTAATGATTTATTTCAGAATCATTGATAGGGATGTCCTGTATGCGAATAATCCAACCAGAGGATTGCAATAATCTTTTAATCTCATACATTTCTGGTGTTTTTTTGTTTGTTGTTGTTATATTGGTTTGTTGTTACTGAGTTGGTTGTTGTGACTTGTGTTTGTTGCTATCTGACGTAAGTGATTTGACACTGTTGTTGACGTTGTTGTTGACGCTGCTCTTGTTGGTGTTTTTGTTGTTTGTTGTTGTTATTATTGGTTTTGTTGTTACTGACGTTGGTGTTGTTGACACTGTTGTTGATGACGTTGTTGTTGACGCTGCTCTTGTTTTTGTTTTTGTTGTTTGTTGTGTTATTATTGGTTTTGTTGTTACTGACGTTGGTGTTGTTGACACTGTTGTTGATGACGTTGTTGTTGACGCTGCTCTTGTTGGTGTTGTTGTTTGTTGTTGTTATTATTGGTTTTGTTGTTACTGACGTTGGTGTTGCTACTGTTGTTGATGACGTTGTTGTTGACGTCTGCTCTTGTTGGTGTTTTTGTTGTTTGTTGTTGTTATTATTGGTTTTGTTGTTACTGACGTTGGTGTTGTTGACACTGTTGTTGATGACGTTGTTGTTGACGCTGCTCTTGTTGGTGTTTTTGTTGTTTGTTGTTGTTATTATTGGTTTTGTTGTTACTGACGTTGGTGTTGTTGACACTGTTGTTGAACGTTGTTTGCGCTGTTGTTGTGTTTTTGTTGTTGTTGTTGTTATGATTGGTTTGTTGTTTGACGTTGCTTTGATGACTGTTGTTTGCGTTGTTGACGCTGTCTTTTGTGTTTTGTTGTTTGTTGTTGTTATTATTGGTTTTGTTGTTACTGACGTTGGTGTTGTTGACACTGTTGTTGATGACGTTGTTGTTGACCTGCTTTGTTGTGTTGTTGTTGTGTTATTATTGGTTTTGTTGTTACTGACGTGTGTTTTGACACTGTTGTTGATGACGTTGTTGTTGAGCTGCTGTTGTTGGTGATTTGTTGTTGTTTTGTTGTTACTGACGTTGGTGTTGTTGACACTGTTGTTGATGACGTTGTTGTTGACGCTGCTCTTGTTGGTGTTTTTGTTGTTTGTTGTTGTTATTATTGGTTTTGTTGTTACTGACGTTGGTGTTGTTGACACTGTTGTTGATGACGTTGTTGTTGACGCTGCTCTTGTTGTTGTGTTTTTGTTGTTTGTTGTTGTTATTATTGGTTTTGTTGTTACTGACGTTGGTGTTGTTGACACTGTTGTTGATGACGTTGTTGTTGACGCTGCTCTTGTTGGTGTTTTTGTTGTTTGTTGTTGTTATTATTGGTTTTGTTGTTACTGACGTTGGTGTTGTTGACACTGTTGTTGATGACGTTGTTGTTGACGCTGCTCTTGTTTTTGTTTTTGTTGTTTGTTGTTGTTATTATTGGTTTTGTTGTTACTGACGTTATTATTGGTTTGTTGTTACTGACGTTGGTGTTGTTGACACGCTGTTGTTGATGACGTTGTTGTTGACTCTGTGTGTTGATTATTGGTTTGTTGTTTGGTTGGTTTGTGTTTGACGTTGTTTGTTGATGACGTTGTTGTTGACCTGCTCTTGTTGGTGTTTTTGTTGTTTGTTGTTGTTATTATTGGTTTTGTTGTTACTGACGTTGGTGTTGTTGACACCTGTTGTTGATGTTGTTGTTGACGCTGCTCTATTTTCGCGGGCATTACTGGTGATGCTACGGTAACATTGAATTTGGTCGTAATGTTATCGATGTTGTGTTGTTACCATGGTTACATCTTCGCTTGTCAAGGGTTCCAATACGGCACTCTCTTGAAGAAGAAGGCACTGGATCGTAACTATTGGTTAACGGAAATGCCATTATTGTTACTGTTGGTTTGGGTTAAAGTTTGTGATGGGAGTTGCAACATCGGTCGTGTTCTTGCTATGTTGGTGTTGCCGTGGTGGTTGTTGTTGTTGTTGTGGTGGTGGTAGTGCTAGAGGTATGGAAAGTGTTTAATTGGTGGTTTTGTATACTAGTTACAGTTAATGTTTGTGAATAATTTGGTTGTATCATAGCATCCTTACTATTCCAGGGGTTCCATCACTGTCGTTATATGCTCGACAGTGACAGTAACCCCTAGAATATCGAGAATATGGATATGACTACAGTGATAGGAACCCCTAAAAATCGAGGATGTTGCCGTAGGTGTTATCATTGCTACTGTAAAAAGAAAATCATAATTATTATGTCATAAAAAAATAATTCATAAATACAACAATATCCAAGCAGATGCTGCTGTTGAAGATATATATTATCGTCCTTTCACGGAATGGGACAAATTATGCCGCAGGTGTCACATCCCTCCATTATAAGGCACCGAGTCAGATAATTGCTCAGCTTGATTCTCCTATAAATATTCGATGAGTTATCTAGTTCAAAGTCACACGATTACGTAACCGTTAATTGCTGCTCTCATTTAATAAATGATGACAAGAATCGTAATGCTTAGGGATCAAATGAGTCTGAGTCGTTGAATTCACCTTTACTTGAACATAACAAAATACTTTCACAAAAATGTACTATGGTTAATAATGAAAGGTATGGAAGCCCAGTGATGTCAACGCAAATTTAGCGTAACATTTCTGGTACGAAATTAGCCAAATGCAAACGTCTGATTTTTCAAAAATGGATGTTAACATTAGACAAAAGAAAGCAAAACATATCATGAAAATATATGTTTGTTGCGGAAATTGAATTATAACCTATTCGGCCTTGAAGTCGCATTTGAACATTTTTTAAAAAAAGACTAGACCATTTCATTATGAAATCTCCTTGGTTGACCCTTAATAAGTTAACGGGAACCATAGGTGATTAAACAACCCAAAGGAATTAATTGAAATTTTAGTGACGTGACAAACTTATACAGACGCCTTTCAGCTCCATTTTCCTCAATAAAAGCCATCCTCAATACTCCGGGGTTACTACTAGCATCATTGTCGTAGATACTTCAAAGCCATAACGTCAACCACACAGTGTTTCGTTTTTATTTTAATGTACATCAAGAGACTAAGTTCTACGTTCTCATCTGTCTTCTCACACTGTGCCCTCAGTTTTGCCATGGAATGTTCCTGGGGTAGATATGAAGACATTGATAGGAACCCTTGAATATCGTGGATGGATAAAAGCTTGATACCTTTATTGAAATGAAGATGAATAATAATTATGTGTTACACATAGTTTTGCCATGGAATGTTCCTGGGGTAGATATGAAGACATTGATAGGAACCCTTGAATATCGTGGATGGATAAAAGCTTGATACCTTTATTGAAATGAAGATGAATAATAATTATGTGTTACACATAATTTTGCAGGGCATCAGACTTGAGGTTGCCCCGCTTTGAGAAAATGGAAAATTCCTGATTCAACATTCCTACACCATTCGGTAACCTTTTGTTATGCTATTTTTTTACACAGAACATGCTCATGTTGCTTACATGATGATTTTTGTTCAACTACCACTACTATCGAATGTGTCATGAGGTAGGTACCGCATCACATGTCATTATCATTCTAGTTCATAATCTTCCGTATAGGTAAGTCGCCAGATGAATATATTTACGTTTTTTAAACAAACAAAAGTAATTTTTTTTAGATATAATTAAATGATTTATTTATGTTTGAAGATTTATTTTCAGATTTAGTTAAATATATATATATTAATATAACAAAACCATGCACTTGCAGTTTTTTCAAAATCCATTTTCTAAGATTTACGTAAAGCTAGCCAAGTTTTCGCGAAATTCATCTTGACCACTTAAATTTAGAAATCTAAAAGTAGCATCTACTTAAACTCCTGAAGATTTATAGTTTCTACGCGGCAGAGAACGAGATAGTTTACGTCAGTGGTCCGACCGTGAACAATGTTGTACTGTCCATCAGCCACAAAATCTGATTAAATATGTAAAACTATGTCTTAATTTGGCTGCTGTTTCTGACCCACAAGTGATAAAAAGTTCAATTAGTGAAAACGACCTTAAATGTTTCGTACACTTTATATGCTACTGAGGTTTGGAAATATAAATAAGATTATTTTTATATTTCTTGATAATTAGCAAACAAAATATGCGCATATCCCTTGTGTGTCATCATATTTTACAATATTAACATTTATTGAAATGTTTTTCAGTTTTATTTCCGTCAAGCATGAAGTAAACTTGAATGATTTTCTTTATTTATTGCATACAGGTCACTTTGATCCCGTCTCTTCCCAACAATTACGATGTAAAAAGTTAATCGGTTAATGTGACTATGTCATTCGGAACTCGTATAACTTTCCCACAAGGAAAATCCCAAATATGTTTCCGAATGTTTCTAAAGTTTTGTATGATGACTGATAATATTATTGTTTAAAGAACAATCATTGACGGCAGCCATTTTTTCATCAGAGAGATGGCTAGCAATATCCCTACCATCTCCTGATCACGATTATAATACATGTACTAGCTTTAGCAGATTGCTTATCAACTCTTAATATCGACGGCAACAAACTCACGAGAAGTGGCATACTACTTTAAATATCAACCTTAATCGAGATCAATGGGATAGCATACACGCTTTTCCATTTCATGAGACAAAGGACTCAAAGTTACAAAGTTTACAATATACAATAACTCATAGAATTTTTTGCACGAATTCTATGCTTTTAAAACGAAAATTATAAGAACATCAAGAATATAGTTTCTGTAGTGGAGATTCTGAAACATTATTGCACCATTTTTGGGATTGTCCACATAGTCAGTCACTCTGGACATGTCTTATAAATTCAGTACAACTTAAATATAATGTTGTATTAGACAGAAATCCTGTTACTTTCCTATTTGGCATGTTTGATAATGTTCAATTGACAGGTATAGATACATGTATATTACTTATAAAAAACATATCTTTGATGTGACAGTATTCGGTAACGTTCCTAATTGGGATGCAAGTAAGACATATATAAGAAATTATAGAAACATTGATCAATAGCTCAAAGTTTAGCAAATAAGATCAGACAGAAATGGGAAAGTATCAAACTCATTTTTTAATGAAATTTTATAACAAAAAGTATCCGTTAAATATGTATGTTATATATGTGATTGAGACAATAAAAAATATTAATAAAAACCCGCAAAAACTCTTAATATCGTCCTCATAAAAATGATGACGATTGAACGAGAGAAGTAACTGGATGACTATCCCAACTCTGTGTAGTACATGATCTACGCGGAAACACGACTTTGACGGGAAACCTTGTCTATAAAGGACAGATTAATCAACACAATTTGGTGTCATTTACTTTATAATTAACATATGTACAACCGACCCTAACTCAAGATGCTCTGGCCCTGACACCAGACTTAGGCATTATGACAGATAGATGTCTGGTGTGAGCAGTTCGGGGATTTTCCCTGAGTACTCCGGGTCTCCCCTAAATAACCCAATTAAAAAACAGCAAACCCTATATGTCCCGTAGACATTTATTATCACCGTATTCAGTGAACTTTGTTTTTATTCAACATTTAAAATGTCTGAATATTTATGTTAGCTTTGATAACTTATTTTGATTAATTAGCTACTGAAGATTCGAAACATGTTGGTTTCTGTTTCAAAATCTTCTGCTAACCAGAACATCATCATAAGAACCTCAACATTTCTTACAATTTATATGTTTTGGACATATTCATGTGTCTTTTCTACACAGTTTTGAACTAAGCATTGAAAAAGGTAATATGACCTCTCTTTACGATAATTCCCTACTGACTTTCAATCTAGAACCACCTAAAACGTCTAAGAATGGTTTATGGGCACAATGGTATGTCTATTATATGCTAATTCTTGCTGTCATAACATCAGTCAATGGAAATTTCTGAAATGAAAAAGAAAAGGTTCTACTACGTAACCTGCAACTCATCTTCAAGTCCCTGTGCATACATGTATAGACAGGTGTACCTCTAGCTGTGTGTTCTTTGCTATACATATACATATGTTCATTTACAAGGTATCGTTCTCAAAATTCTTTCGAAATTTAATGATCAAGTAATTATTAGTGGCCAATGTAATTGATTGTTTGGATTATAGTTACTTCTCTGACGGAATTAATGTTTTGTGGTGTCTATATTGAATCGTAATTTGTCAACATATTTTTTTGGCGAGACCTTTTGTATATATATAAGTACACGAAATATTAGACATGCAGACATTATATTACCTACTAAAGTCAAATTACATGTTAATGTTATGTATCTGTTTGCAGTGTAGCCCACTGCCGATGTCGGTAGCGAATGGTAGTAAGGGAATTTAACCATTAATTGTTCACGTGATATGTATACATGTATATACTTATGTAGGTATAAATAGGAAGACCGAGTTATCTTTACAAAGAAATAAAATAAAATGAATAAAACATCCATGTTGTAAGTAACAATACTATTCCAAGTTAATTTATCAATTTTTAAAACTTAATGAAACGTTTTCTGTTGAAATATATAAATGTTACTTAGAACTTAGCATTACAATCAGTAATATCTCGAAAGATCGATTTTAGTTGTTATATATTATGACCTTATATTTTGATGATGTCCTTTTTAGATATTTCAAACACAGGTGCTTAATGTACCAACGTGTAATCAAAGCTACTCTACACCCCGATTGGCCTTCCTGTATGTTTGCCCTGATACAAATTTGTATTGTATAGTGTACTAATCCTACACTTGAAACTACATTTGTATATTTCCTTCCTTGGGAGGTACTTTGGAGATCCCTACTACACACAAATGGTAGGTGACCTCTCAAAGTGTACACCTATCCTTGGATGGTATGATATCTACATAGATATGACTGAATCTTTACAATAGTATCGCGAGTTTGGATCCCATGACATGTACGTATTGACCGCTGGTCGGTCACTTTTCTCTGAGTACTAAAACGTTCAGATGAAGCCAATGGAGGTCCCGTTGGTAATAATGTTATTCAACGTTTAAGATGTCTGATTTATATGTTAGTTTTGACAACTTATTGTGATTAACTAGCTAGTTAAGGTTCGAAATATGTTTGTCCTGTTTTTGATAACCTCTTATATTCAACTTTACTCGTATATAATCACAGGGACCTGCAACTTTATTACAGTTTGCATGCCTCTTTGTCTTACTTAGAACTTCGCATTACAATCAGTAAAACACACCTTTTGTTGCTATAGAAGAATATAATTCTCACTGACTTCAAATCTAGACCATAGAAAATGTCTTAATATGATCTATGGACATAGGGATATGCCTGTATTCTGAAACGAAAAAGATAGATCCGACTATATAGAACCTGTAACTCATCTTCTAGCCCCTGTGCATATGTTGTAAAGTCAAAGACCTCTACATCCAGCTGTGCATTATTTGCTAAACACATCCTCATTTACAAGGTATCGGTATCGAAAATCTTTTGTAATTTACTGATGATGTAGTTACTGTAGGAACTCTACAAACGATCTTTACATCAAAGAGATCGCATTTTCTATATCTTATTTGTCATCATTTATAAAATTTCTAACTTTCCCAAATAATTTGTACAGTCCCTGACTACAACCAAACACCGAGGCCATATTTTATAGAGCTAGATTGTATTCATCATAAACATGGCTCATGGATACTGTACAGCATAACATTTCTTTAATATCTGTAGGGGAATTTATCCTAAAACCAAAAATTATAGCATGAACGCATACTATGAAATATTACATGAATGAAACTAACTACATTATGTAGTTTGTTTACTTATGGAATAAAGAATTTTTGTATTAATTATCAATGTA
The DNA here is from genome assembly GCF_041381155.1 of Argopecten irradians. Taxonomy (NCBI): domain Eukaryota; kingdom Metazoa; phylum Mollusca; class Bivalvia; order Pectinida; family Pectinidae; genus Argopecten; species Argopecten irradians. The sequence goes on along the minus strand of NC_091143.1, from coordinate 27,026,457 downwards.
ATATTTACCGAAAGCAAGACATTAATGAATATTCAGAAAGTTCAAAACGATGTAACTCAGTTGAGGCGATCCTGCTTGAGTTAAAAAAAACATCCGAACACTCAAAACACTTTACTCCTAGTAAAAAATATCGCTTGTCAGAAACCGACTCTGAGTCGCCCAAGACTATATAAGTTATCACATCTGTCAAAGAAGAATATTTTAAATCTAAGCTGTTTTAACTTTTCAATTTAAAACAGTACGATTGATTTCATTTTCAGAAGGAACACACTTCTAACTAAATTTCGTTGTGAAAAACCTTCAGCTTCAACTATATATATGTAACATTAAATTGCGAAATTAAATTGCCGGGAAAAAGCGACAGAGACATGGAAACGCGAAATTTGGTCGCCACGGAAATAACACTATGTATATTAGGCCTTCACGTGCTAACTAACATTCTTTTCGTCAGCAATCAACAAAATTAACATTCTATTTTTCTTTCACAACTAGCTTCATTGCATCATTGGAGAAGTCGTAATCGATTAAGCAACTAATATTTCTTTCAATAACGCTAATCCTTATCAAACCAACGGGTAGTTTACACGTGCATACGTAATTGAGAAATACTACATGTCCGCGCACGTTTTATCAGTTAATTAATGTTGACACGGACATTTGTAAATGTAATTCCTTGACCTTATGTCACGTAGCAAATGCGTAAGAATCTGCACGTGCTACGTGTGACATTTTTCATCATGACGCTAATTAGCAGCAGCCTGAAATATATTAATTGTGCCTCGTAGTTACAGCTTTAGAGAATATTCGTATTTTTTCTCTTTGGCAGTGTCACATATTACACTTGAGTTAACCTTTTGTTACAACGAATAACACTAAACCAATATAACAATGAGGAAGAAAGAGAGAGAAAAGAAGTAAACTGACATTCAATTCCCGTAAAACATATTTTTTTTTTAAATTAAAAAAATCAAAAAATCGCGGTATTGCAAGATAAATCTCTAAAGCGAATTCAAAGATTTTGAGAAATATTGTGAACAAAGTTTAATTATATGAATACATGATTGTCAGTAATGACCGTTGATCGCGATGTGTATATTCGCTAATATGTTTAAAATAACAATGACGCGAACTATTGTAAGCGGCAAAATAAAGTGGTTTGCAGAATATCATTAAGAAAAATACATCGGAAGTAAGACTTCTGATGAACAACATTTGGCGGGTTAGTCTCTTCTGTGACGAAGGTGTAGCTATACCAGACAAGACAAGCCCCAACAGCGCGTTTGTAAGTTACAGAAAAGGTAAAAAAAACAAGAGAAACTCATGATATTTATTCCTTTCATACTGTGAATTGGTATGATATTTTTCGGTAATTGATTTATTATACTTCTTATAGTCGGCTGCTTTGCCAATACGTCCAAACATTTTCGTAGAAACGAAACAGAGTACAGACATGTCAATCCCAAATTAGATTTGGTACAGTAAACCCATTTCTGACAAACCTAGTGAGGCTCTTCCGAACATCTGAGAATGATTTTCGAGACAAGCGAACATAATTTCTCAAAGGACCATAGTTTATGGTTGTTGTTTACGCAACATTTTGGGAAATATCGATATTTGAGTGTCTTAGGGAACTGCCTAGTTTTATTTTGCTAAACGTACAGGTCAGGCTAAAACGGCTTCCAATATGTGTAGCTTTTGTGGTGAGTGAATGTGTTTTGGGGAGACTGCGGTTTATATATATATATAAATATATATCAATTATAGACCTTTATGGAGGTTCATATGGTGTTATATTACCCGAGTAGAATAAATTATTATTTAGATAATTATTTTAAATTCTACAAAGGCGATTAAACACCATATGGACCGACACAATTTTATATTAGATATGTCCTCTCTTCAAAAAATCTATAAAAAAAAACCAATCTCTAATGTGTATAGTAATAACTAATAATACGAACAGCGTTGGTCAAAGAACGGCACCCTGAAGAATGCAGAGATGCAGCAATGAAGTTCACAAAGGAATATCAACTCGGTGTTTCTAAAAATGGAAACACTGAGTTAATATGCTATATATTGATCGTACACGTGACCATGTATAAAATAGTGGAAAAGCAGAGCATATCTAATATATACATGTCTGTGTGCGTGTTGGTTTGTTGTATTGTAGGAGGTATTGGTCATATTCATATTCTCAAAAACATAGTGTATGATAGTATATCCTGTAATATTGTGTAATTAACGTAAATTTTCTATGTCCCAAATATGACATGGAGTTAGTACATCCGTTTGTATACGGCACACTCCGATAAGAAATTACTCCACAGCTCAGTAATGTCAATTATTTCTAAAAGCGTATAGTAGTGGAAATGGAGTAAAATACATCATATTAGTATGTAAGTATACATAAACTTTTAAATTGTGGTATATAAAATTTTCGACCTTTGTGTGTATCCACAGTAACCAAACGTTCGGAATTTTGCTGTATATTTCTGCAGACATACCAGGATATCCCTTACTAATACAAAGATCCCGTGTATATAGACATAGAGGTGTCAGCCGCCGCATCCACTACAACAAATACGTGTCAGACGTATATCAATGTTTAAATTAGTTCAATTCCTAGCCTTAAAAGCGTCAGGAAGCCATCTTATACCGACATTGGGTTTTTATTCCGTTATAATTCAGAACGGGAGTGAAACGCTATCGAACAGGATAACAATAGCTTGACATGCAAGGTCATGAGGGCGAGTGTGTTTTCATGTAAAGATTGCCAGGGTTTGGTCATTACGTGTAGGACCTTATGCTCTCTTTCGTCCAAGAATGAACTTACTGCCCTAGCGTGTACGACTATCGTGAATATTGTTGGAAATTGATCATTTCCAGCCGGTTCTGTAAAAGTGTATGGCTTTGTGTTCCATGTCATATTGGCAGTGTCATAAACTAACGGGCTGAATCGTTTTGGACTGTGTTTATTGATTCTGGGGGATTATCGAAAAATAAAAATAAAATGTGAAAAAAAAACAAGAAAAAAACAAATCTTGAAATACTCACTATTGAACCCACAACTATGATTACAAATCAATATGGCAACAAAACATCATTTCATTTCAACAAAATCTTGTTTCAATAGAATTGAACAGGGATCAAACAACATGCAAGGCCTATGTGCATTTTTAATTCTCTTCCAGGCGATGACAACAACAGATGACAGCATAGACTGGTAACATACATTGACATCAAAAACGATAACTTGCATTAACAAACAGAAATATATTTATATATACATTTATAAAGTAAACATGTTAGAATCTTCCGCTGGATCCTATGTAAGTATGCATTTTACTAAAGCATCACAAGTTACTTCCAAAGATATGTATGCTCATTTCCAAACAAGGATAAATCATGAGATAATGGTACATGAAAATCTAAATCATTTAAAGATTCAATAAGATCTGTGCGAGCAGCACAATAACAAACATAACAGTACAACATAAGCGCAATAACGATGTTTCTGCGACGAAGAATCTACTGTATTATTTAATGTATAACGGTCAAAACTACCATACTTACTTTTAAAGATGAATGCAACAAAGTTGTAAACATAAAAATTGTCTTGACAATCATCAAAACCTAACAGTACCATCTAACAAGAAAAGCCAAAATTAGACATATCTGGCAATGTCTGGTATCGGCAAAGACCCCCATCACCCGCTACGTTTAGGCTAGCACTATGAATGGTATTCCTAACTATGCTATTATTGCGGTAAATGGCTGTCTAGGGCATCAGTATCAATTACATCGCGCCGTTTTCTATATTAAATGAATGATCGGCCCTGTCAAATCGAAACATGCATTTAATAACGCGAGCAATTTCGAAAGAACATGGAATCATTATCTTTAGAAATGAACGAGAGAATCATTGATTCCATGACACCCCAAGTCCCCATGTGTATCCAAGCGTTTCTAAGAGGAGTTCTCATTATTAAAACTCATAAGGATCCAATCATAAAGTATTGTGATACATTGTAATCCAAATACATTGTAATACATTGTAATCAAAATACATTGTTATACTAAAATTCAGCCAATCAGTCCATTTATTTCGTAAAATTGCACGTGTTTTTATAAAACTTATCTTATAGATTGGGAAAATTGTTATTAATGCCCTTATTATTGTCCAATGCATATCTACACGAGATTCTCTGGAAACGTTTATCAGGAGCTGTTGTCTTAATTGTCCCTTGACATGCCCGTTTGTCGGAGGAAACCGTCGGACGGGGTGGGATTTACTTCAGGTTAACTCGTAAAAACTGGACACAGTTTTATGTTGTGTCCATAGATAGCAATTTGGCTGAGGATTTAAGGCCTACAATCATGACTTATGGGCTCATATATCGTGTTCATATGGTCACCACGACCAGATGGTTTCTGTCACCAGGAACGAACATTTAACATACGTAATAAGGAAAATGGCACCTTCCAGGATTTAGGAGTGAGGCATGGTCCATCGGGTCTGATAAAAGCACATGCAATAAGGGATTTGGAACTGTAATGATTTACCACTGAAGTCGTAAAAAGGAGAAAGAAATAAAGAACTTACTGTTTAGTCGGCTATTACCATGGGTAAAAAGCTTCATGATTTCCACTGAAGACGAGAAAAATAAGATTTTAGCGGTTATTATGATTCAACCCTTTCTCAATATGTTGCTTCACAGGATGGATTGGTAACGAGGCTTCACAGGATGGATTGGTAACGAGGCTTCACAGGATGGATTGGTAACGAGGCTTCACAGGATGGATTGGTAACGAGGCTTCACAGGATGGATTGGTAACGAGGCTTCACAGGATGGATTGGTAACGAGGCTTCACAGGATGGATTGGTAACGAGGCTTCACAGGATGGATTGGTAACGAGGATAACACTTGGACGGGTGGACCTGGTATGAGAAATAGAAAAAACATGGGTTTTCTGTGATTCGTCATATACAATATACATTTTTCGATGTAACGTAGTTCGTTCACGACTGATTCTATATAAGAGCTATTTTCAATTAAGGCAACACTACGTCTGAATTGTAACTGTGAAAAATGAAATCAAATTAACAACTTATATGGATATCAAAGTAATGTATTCAGAGTCAACTATAGCAAATTGTCTAAATTACTTGATAATAAACCATTTGCATAAGGATTTGCTGAGATGAAATCATCAGAAATGTAAATGAAAAATTGCTGAGATGAAATCATCAGAAATGTAAATGAAAAATTGAGGTGCCTTCAGTTTCATCGTGACAATTATATAATATGTGTATATTTGAAAATGCCTATTGCCTGCGCTTCCTTTAACAAATAACCTTTATTTGTGGATAGTCGCTTCGCCACTAAAATCTCACACAAAAGCATTCGTTTTAAGAGTGACAAATTGAAGTAAGACTGAAACCTAAATCGATTTCAAGGCGAATTGCTGAAAGCCAGCTGAGTCGACACCGGTAAAATGCTACTTTAATTGAGCCGTTATTCCGGATGAAGGTTTTAATCCAGCACTTTCACGGCCACAGGGGACGATATAAATTGATTAATTAATACGCCGTTTAAATTGGTGATAATTTAATTTTAGCGTTTTAAGTTATTTTACCAAACTAGTATTCCGCACACGCCCGGTTTTCTACCAGGAAAACATTACTCACTGCTCATAGATTTTAGCAGAATGGTTTTGTTTAGTGCACTGACAGAACAAAATACATAAACTGTTTGCCGTTTTCTGAAACTGCATAACAGAAAAATACAATATTTACGTAAAAATAATTTAATTTGTATTTTCATCTAAAATCGTTGTAAATTAAAGGTAATGATACCAAAAAAAATTTGCTGAGATTTTGGTTGTTTAATCTAATCAGCTGTGTATGCTGCTTGTTGCGTGTGTGTAGTGCGTGGTGTGTGGTGGAGGGGGAAAAGAGTCAGGAACTCTTCTTCCTACCCCCAGGAGGGTTCTTGCCCTTCTTACCCTTCCCCTCGTTGCCCTTGAAGTAAGGCTTCGACTTCGGCTGCGCAGTAGACTGAGGAGCTGAAGTTCTAGCCTTCTTCTTGGGAGGCACGGACCCCTGCGAGGTACTGGCCTTCACGGTCTGCAATCTCTTCAAAAGAAGGGCAGAAGCGACCGAGTCCTCGTTCAAATCCTTCTGAACAGAAGGAAGAGTCCCTCCAAAAAGAGTGGACCCAGAGAAGGGGCAGTCAACAATCGGGACCGGTAAGGTTCTTCGACCGGGCGGTTTTTCAACACAGAAAAACGCCTAGCCAACAAGACATTGGCGAGCAATGACACCTGTAAAGACGCCAAGGCTCTCAATGCCCTGTTCAGGGCAGAGGTAACTCTGTCCTGAATGTTGGCCTGCTCTGTATTAGATATCCGACCCTCAGGCACATCGGATACCCTATATAGACTAACCGTCAGAAAGTCTATATAAGACAGAATTTGAATGGAAAGGCGCAGCAGCCTCTCCATCTTGTGGTGCTCCTTGGAGCCGAACACCACCTGGTCCACTGACTTGCCGGGCCAAGCTGCCAATTCTCTAGACTCCAGCTTAGCTGGCTGAGAGGACAGCAGTCCATCGTGAATGGCATAATCAGAGGCCTGAACCTCTGATAAATCACCAACACTGAGCTGCAACCCGGCAAACCCAGGCGTGCGAGATGAAGAAGAATTCTTCTCCATAACTCGAGACTGGGCAGTGGCCAGAGCTGAAGACACAATAGTGCCTTCTGGCAGTGAGCGATCTGACTAAGCAGATGCCCGTGGAGCCACCAAAGAACCCAAAAGGGTGGTGGACTCTGGCAATGTCTGGTATCGGTAAAGACCCCCCTCACCCGCTACGTTTAGGCTAGCACTATGAATGGTATTCCTAACTATGCTATTATTGCGGTAAATGGCTGTCTAGGGCATCAGTATCAATTACATCGCGCCGTTTTCTATATTAAATGAATGATCGGCCCTGTCAAATCGAAACATGCATTTAATAACGCGAGCAATTTCGAAAGAACATGGAATCATTATCTTTAGAAATGAACGAGAGAATCATTGATTCCATGACACCCCAAGTCCCCATGTGTATCCAAGCGTTTCTAAGAGGAGTTCTAATTATTAAAACTCATAAGGATCCAATCATAAAGTATTGTGATACATTGTAATCCAAATACATTGTAATACATTGTAATCAAAATACATTGTTATACTAAAATTCAGCCAATCAGTCCATTTATTTCGTGAAATTGCACGTGTTTTTATAAAACTTATCTTATAGATTGGGAAAATTGTTATTAATGCCCTTATTATTGTCCTCTGGAAACGTTTATCAGGAGCTGTTGTCTTAATTGTCCCTAGACATGCCCGTTTGTCGGAGGAAACCGTCGGACGGGGTGGGATTTACTTCAGGTTAACTCGTAAAAACTGGACACAGTTTTATGTTGTGTCCATAGATAGCAATTTGGCTGAGGATTTAAGGCCTACAATCATGACTTATGGGCTCATATATCGTGTTCATATGGTCACCACGACCAGATGGTTTCTGTCACCAGGAACGAACATTTAACATACGTAATAAGGGAAAATGGCACCTTCCAGGATTTAGGAGTGAGGCATGGTCCATCGGGTCTGATAAAAGCACACGCAATAAGGGATTTGGAACTGTAATGATTTACCACTGAAGTCGTAAAAAGGAGAAAGAAATAAAGAACTTACAGTTTAGTCGGCTATTACCATGGGTAAAAAGCTTCATGATTTCCACTGAAGACGAGAAAAATAAGATTTTAGCGGTTATTATGATTCAACCCTTTCTCAATATGTTGCTTCACAGATGGATTGGTAAGGAGGCTTCACAGGATGGATTGGTAACGAGGCTTTACAGGATGGATTGGTAACGATGCTTCACAGGATGGATTGGTAACAAGGCTTCCCAGGATGGATTGGTAACGAGGCTTCACAGGATGGATTGGTAACGAGGCTTCACAGGATGGATTGGTAACGAGGCTTCACAGGATGGATTGGTAACGAGGATAACACTTGGACGGGTGGAACTGGTATGAGAAATAGAAAAAAACATGGGTTTTCTCTGATTCGTCATATACAATTCACATTTTTCGATGTAACGTAGTTCGTTCACGACTGATTCTATATAAGAGCTATTTTCAATTAAGGCAACACTACGTCTGAATTGTAACTGTGAAAAATGAAATCAAATTAACAACTTATATGGATATCAAAGTAATGTATTCAGAGTCAACTATAGCAAATTGTCTAAATTACTTGATAATAAACCATTTGCATAAAGATTTGCTGAGATGAAATCATCAGAAATGTAAATGAAAAATTGAGGTGCCTTCAGTTTCATCGTGACAATTATATAATATGTGTATATTTGAAAATGCCTATTGCCTGCGCTTTCCTTTAACAAATAACCTTTATTTGTGGATAGTCGCCTCGCCACTAAAATCTCACACAAAAGCATTCGTTTTAAGAAAGACAAATTGAGGTAAGACTGAAACCTAAATCGATTTTCAAGGCGAATTGCTGAAAGCCAGCTGAGTCGACACCGGTAAAATGCTACTTTAATTGAGCCGTTATTCCGGATGAAGGTTTTAATCCAGCACTTTCACGGCCACAGGGGACGATATAAACTGATTAATTAATACGCCGTTTAAATTGGTGATAATTTAATTTTAGCGTTTTAAATTATTTTACCAAACTAGTATTCCACACTCGCCCGGTTTTCTACCAGGAAAACATTACTCACTGCTCATAGATTTTAGCAGAATGGTTTTGTTTTGTTCACTGACAGAACAAAATACATAAACTGTTTGCCGTTTTCTGTGACTGCATAACAAAAAAATACAATATTTACGTAAAAATAATTTAATTTGTATTTTCATCTAAAATCGTTGTAAATTAAAGGTAATGATACCAAAAAAAATTGCTGAGATTTTGGTTGTTTAATCAGATTAACGTCCTATCAACAGGCAGGGCCATTTAAGGAAGGCCTCCCATCTTATAACGTCCTATTAACTGCCAAGGTCATGTATGGGAGGCCTAGCTGTGTATGCTGTGTGTTTCGTGTGTGTGGTGCGTGTTGAGGGAGACTGCAGTATATTCGTGTTGTGTCTTCTTGTCATGGTGGAAACATTGCCCTTTTTATAGTGCTATCTCATCGAGTATGCTGCAAGAGACAAGAACAAGCACAAATCACCCGTTCATTTTATAGGGTCAAAGTGCAAATCAGTTGTCTCACTTTTTATGCTGAGCGAATGTTTTTTTTTTAATAAGAAAAACACTCGTAACAAACAAGATTATTATTTTAATGTGATGACAACATCTTTAATGTACGAATTATACCGACAATGGAAGAATCAGTCGTTACACTCTCTTAATGCTGAGCGCTAAGCAGGAGCAAAAACTGTCACTTTTACAGACTTTGGTGTGTCTCGGCCAGGGGACAGAACCCAGAGCCTTTCCTCTCAGGGACACTCAACCGAAAACCAAATTTGAGGCGGTATCAAGTGAAACGTTAAGTCGAAGGAAGTTTATCAGGAAGAGAAAACAAGATACCCTTAATGTAGTCGTCTTTTACGATCATGCAATAGGAGCAACGGACCCGTACAATTCTAACGCACAACCTGTAGGACCACCACATTTAGAGTTACTAGTTTTCAAACAACACACATGAAGAATTTGATCATTTTGCTAGCACGTGTCTAGTTCGTGAACCGTATGGTGAAAGTTGTTTGCTTACATAAAATAACATGTAGCAAAGCCAATGTTTTTAACATTATACATTCACTCTTATTCGTAGCTCTTTGCATGCTAATTCGATTCGGTTTTAATTCAGGGCTTTGATAATGAATAAATTGGAACGAAGCAGTTATATAAGTTGCAGAAATATGTTAAAGAAAAGTGTCTTTTGATCTTCCAAAAACAGTCTTATTGGATGTAAGAAATAGAAGGAAAGAAAAAATACTAAAATCTCCAGAAGGACTTTGGGTAAACTGATCTTATTATAAACAAACGTTTTCATAAACGCGGCAGTTCATTTTCTCTTTAGTGTTGGAAAGATTGGAAAATGGAGAAAAAGGAAAAGCTTTATGCTCAAAGACGCGCGGAACTTTTACAAATTCGCGCGTATGATGAACAATATACAAACATTAGAAGGAATGGGACATTAACGTGGGCAGACCAAAAGTTCCGTTAACATTTTTATGACGTGTAATGATTATCATTATATACAAAGAGGAGCAAAATAAATGTATTCATAAATACTTTATATAGTTACATTTTGTATATTATATATTAATAGCATGTTGATTTTCCTATTCATTTTATTCTAGATTCAACCAACGAGAATCAAATTCCGTTTTAAAAGTTAACTCTTGTGTGCTTCAAATGTAATCACAGTTTACAAAAAAATGTTTTGTTACAATCTCTAAGATTGGAAATAAAATAAAGCAATATGTCATTAAAAAACAACAAAACAAAATAATATTTAACGAGCAATTAAGGACGTAAGGGCGTACTTTATCACGAATGTGGAGGAAAGTCGGAGTACCCACAGGAAAAACACCACCCATGAGTACAATGGAACCGCATACCTTTTATATTAAGGAATAAACCAAATCACAAAGAGGAACCCTTCCTGGTGTCGTATTTTCACCTTCACCTTTTATATCATTACACAGGTAAAATATCTTCAGGTCAATTGGAAACCATTTATTTACCCTACTGTATACACAAAATACAGTTTATTCAAACAACTCATGTAAGCATGGGAATGTATATTTTCTTGACTGAATTATATCAATTTAGATACATCTTAAATAAGATCATCTTTAGCCTAAAACTAACAAAAGATGTATTGCTTTTGAATGCAGAGGAAATTCCATTATTGATAAAAAATACGGTTAAACAAGTTATTTTCTCTTCTATCTTAGACAACATCTAGAGGCTGTGAACGGGACATACATAAAGGGATATTATTGATAACATCCATCATGCTAAAACCTCCAAATCGGTTATATTCCTCGAATTGTTGAACGGCTTGCTAAGTATAGTGCCGCTGGTGGTATCAAGACCATTCACCAGGACACTTCCCAAAACATGGACGAAATTGTTCCTATATAATAATCGTGAATTGAAAAATGTCATCGAGTCATAAAATCATTTTGGGAAAATCCGATCGAATATAAACGACAGACTATGACTACGTGGGGATTCGTTCGCACGCGATGACACGACCAGTAACTGTTGCCTGGTTTGGCTTGCGGACTGTCGCATGGCCATAACGGCCAATTATAAGATACGAGCACATGTAGAAATAGGACTGTTTACTCTCAGTATATCTACAAGGACGCTGTGGTATCGTCACGGGGACAACATATTACACAGGCATGTCATATTCACTTAAATAATATATCGGTTTTTATTTTGTATGAATGTCCATACTCTTCTTCAATTATGAGTTTAGTGTTTAATCATTGGGATGGAAGTGATTTATCTAAAGTTGTCTTTTTTTAAGACGTTAACAATCAACATTCGAGTTAGGAATTCGGATCGTCAAACAATTGAATTGACGGCTTCTTTCTTGGCAGTTTCGAGTCATGGGTTACAAAAGGGTGTTGTGTGCGAATCTAAAAATCTAAAAATCACAAAATGGTTATTGTCAGATGCAGAATACAAAACATGAATGGAAAATTTAAAAAACTCTTAAATGGCTATCTGTCACTCATTTTTTAAAAAATATTTATAAATTTCTAAAAATGAAATCTGTAAATAAGAGATTATAACATATCTTTAATATAACATTCCTTCTCAGATATCAACCAGAGGGCTGATATCAGGACACGGTGTCTGAATTGGAATGTGTTATCAAAATGGTCACGTTATAAAGTTTTTACTTTTTTTTTCTGAATTAACAATGTTGCTGGATTAATTATACTGATTTCTGTATTAAATATTATTCTTCAGGGAGATGACACACTCTATTACAAAAATACCCGACACGAACATACTACAGTCCCCCAGAATCACATATGTACTTACCACATGAGACACACCAGGTACATACACGGTGGACCTTCCTTAATCAACCAATCAGCCAAATAATCTAATTGTACTTTGGTAGACTGCAATAATGGTTTACAGAAATCAAAATTGAAATCTCCAGTCAAGAAAAGAAGGAAATTTAAACAAAAATACAATGTATTCGATACCTTGATTACTTATAATAAGATAAAAAAAATCAGGCAAAAATATTAATAATTTAGATATTTTGGATATCACATTCGTAATACAAATACCGCACATCAATTAAAAGAAATGAAATATAGAAAAAGTATAGTTTTTAGTTAATCCTAGTGGCTTACATAGCACTTTAAAAGTAAATTATACTGAATGTGAAGAACTGAATTTTAATAACAGTGCACCTGCGCTTGAGCTGATATGTTTTCCTGGAAATCGAACACACCTGATTTGCCACCAAGTGATTGATTACAGGTTTTTGCATATTGATGGTTCTGGTAGGCGGACTATATTAACTTTCAATATGCTTCATTGATGTCTTCATGTTAATCAATTTACTCTGTTTGATATAATGTCTATATATGAACTCCACGAGTGATTTGAGTACATTGTACAAACTAACACATTGATGTTACGATTCGCGGACCATTCACATTTTCATACCATTACCTAGACTCTCTTGAGAAATGTCACGACTAATTAGATAGATTCAACACTATTTCATTTGAAGTACAGTTTGCGAGGGGAGAAAATAATTCTTATCTAACTTGGTATCAAAGCAATCTTTCATATTCTTTCAATCAGCATAAAACGTTGGAGACTTTATATCCTATCCTAATGCAAAATGACGCCGTCAAACGGCTTTGAGGTTTTGAACCTTAAACAAAACGAACTGATTTCAAAGCATGTTTACAATAACAATCACAGTAAAAATAAAGCTATAGTTCAAAACATGTACATTGATTCATACTCCTAATGTAATCAATTAACCAAACCAAAGACATTTTTAACGTTTTCTTGCTTTAATTGTTCGACCCGATTCCCGTCTTTGATTGCAAAAACAATATTGTTGTTTTAAATACCAATTTAAATAAAAGCAAATCGAATTGGTCATGGAATTAAAACGTTAACATTGAATAGTCTAGGGGAAAATGTTTACAACCGGAAGCCAGTAAATCTGAGTTATATTTCTATTTTATTTTTATGTATTGTTGTAAAACTAAGAATAATCTGTTATATATAGCGTAGTGTTGTGTATCTTCATGGTACAATCATCACCCCAAAGCCCTCAAACAAACAATCTTATGAAAAATAAACAAGTAACAATCAAAGCACCGACAAAACATACATTGAACACACACGGTGTACTGGGAAATAAATACCTAGTATATTTTCCGTGATGACAGTTCCCGATGCTTATTGATGAAAAATAGTGACCCGGTGTGCTGGGAAATAAATACCTTGTATATTTTCCTTGATGACAGATCCCGATGATTATTGATGAAAAATAGTGATGATTGATTTCATTCTCAGGGCTGTCTTAACTAGTTCACGATGAAATACACCAGTTGATTTGAACATGGAATGAAACAATACCATTCGTGGAGTCATCAATGACACAATAACTTATTTCTGTTACCTGGAAAAATTGATATCCCTTAACGTTTTTCATTGTTAGAAAGTAAAAGTTTAACAATCTAGACAACATTATCTGATTTAAATATATATCCTTATTAATACACCGTTTTATAGCGAACTGTGAAACAGAGTGATGATAATGATATTTGTATTTCAAAAAGATTTGCATTTATCTTATTTTATATTTTGACCTATGGCGTAATTACCAAACTTCACAGGTGTTTTGTGCATCGTGTATACGTGGTTTATTAATGCTAAATTTTAAACCAGGATATTCGAACTAAAAAGTATTGAACATGTACTTGTCATGTATCTGGTCTTTGTCTTTTAATGACCTCTTCACACCAACCCTAGGAAAGTTAAGTGCATGTTAAGCAAATACACTCTAAAACAATACATAAAACAAAAGAAAGAACTAAAATCATGTAATATATAACCCAATTCAGTCGATAGGAACAATGAGAAGTTATTGAGGTGCTAACATTGACAATCCTTTTGGTCACTTCTCAAGTATGTTACTCAAGGTACTGTTCTAGGCCCCATATCATTTCTCATTTGTTCAGTGATATTGCGACATACCTTGTTGAATTTGAAATGATGAACTTACGATAAACCTAGTTATTTTACGCAAGCGGTTTCCGACAGTAAGATATAAAGAAAGATAATTTAAATGTTCGTTCGTGAGTACATTTAAAGCATATTAAACTCCGATTAAGAAAAAAAGGCTGTTTGAAAGTATCAAACTGACCCTTAAAAGTTCACCTACTGTTTGGATTTGTCTGTGGATAGACTGCTGTGGTCAGTCTAGGAAGCACCAGACTTTGATGAACATAACAGCTAGAATTTACGGCTTTTAATCAGAGTGAAAAACTACATTTAAATTGATTATTAGCGGTTATGATAAATGTATGGATGAATGGCAGCTTACAACCATGTCCTCATGAATTATCAAAATGTTTTGATGCTGTTTCAATTCATTAAGCATATAGATGGCTATTTGTATTTGTATCATTTGTGAATGATATTTTATGATATGTGCATTTACGCAGATATATATATATACCTTTCTGAAAAATACAACATCTAGAATAATCAAAAGAATATTTTTGAAAATTTTTTAAATTTAGAACGAAATTGCAATTGGTAGATGCATGTAGGGCATTCGTGAAAATTACGTCTACAACGCAGTAAAATGCAAACACAAACCAGGAAGTCAAACTGTGTTCTACAATTTCATTTCACATTTTGTACATCAATGTTAATTATAATTAATTCACTTCTTCAGACGTGTTTTCATCTAAACATACATAAAATTAAAAAACAGAACTATTACAGTGAATGTTTCGGAATTCTAAAATGCATTATTATTTATGCTATCTGTCTATATGAATGATTTTCACAGATATATTAATTCATCAAACATGATGATTTTCAATAAATTCCTGAAGAATGTCAGACTTTTCGCCCACTTTTGGCACGTATAACTTAGTTATTTGGTTTGTGACTTCGTTGTATCCAATCTATTGGCCTTACTGTCCTGTAAAACATATATATAAGGACTTACATTTAAGTGCATTTAAGTGCATTAAGGTTAATCTATTTAGCCATATACTTAATCAATCAAAACCCAGAATAAAACCTGAATGACAAAAAAGTGATTTTATTGCATGGAGTTTCGAACATGACTGTTTAAAAATTTCATGTGTTTAATATAGAAGCGTGGCAGTAAACGTCTTCTCTTTTGTAATCGATTTACGATACAGGTAGAATATATATTATAACAATGACTATGCAGAGAGATTTACTACATAAAACATCTGTAATAAATCGCGAAGATATTTAGATACTAAACATGCCAAAACGTTTATAACGTCTAACATATATACCGTGAATAAATATATAAAGTAATAAATTCTGGATTAAATTTCACTTGGATGTCATTTTAGATAGGCAGGGAGATGCCACTATGTTACATGGGCAATTTATAGTATAGCAATATGCTGACCGAGTTTATTGATTTTACGGCAGAGGAACGATTTAAGAAGCATTAAGAAATTATTTATTAAACCGTTTTACACGAAACGACTGCAAGGTGATAAATAAACTAATGAATGCAGAATTTGAAGCCGGAGGGTGCATGCGAAGGAAAAATAGGATTAAGAGGTCAATCGGGATCCGTCAACTCTTTCCGAAAGTACTGGTAGTTTTCAAATGGCAAGAAAGCGGAATATTACTGTAAATTCATGTAGATGTATACCAAGGCTGTTATTCCAATTTAATCAATTACACAAGTTCACCTCTACCACAAAACGTTTTCATGTGAGATGTGCTGGTTTGATGTCTTCGGCGGCATGCTTCAGTGAGATAACAGAATAAAAACACTGTAGTTCCGCTATCACAAGGAGACACCATACGAATATACCGGCAACCTAAAGCAGACAGACATTCACACACTGTAAGACGTTAAACCTAATGAAACAGACAAACCAAAATCTAAAACACATGAACTGATGTCACCTGGAGAAATAAAACATGGTATTCGTTATAATGATATTTTGTGTTGAAGGGAGTAAGACGTCTGGTTTGCCATTGTCAGTATTGTTGAACCGGTGGTGTGTGTTGCTCGTTGTCTTTGTCAGTAGTGTGTTTCAATGAGATAGCACTATATAATGGACAAACTGTCTTACTATCATATGGAGACATAACATGAACGTGTATCAGACTCCCCCACACACTATGTTTATCCTAACCAACGCATGGGAAAAGGTCGCAAATTGTGACAATTGTAAGAACGTTGGCACCTTAAACGAAATAACACAAAAAATTAAATGTCAAGTTTGACTTTCAATAAAACCACATACAAGTACTTGGAATGCTATTTTTGGATAGTAAAATGTATACTTATACCAAAACTATTATAATAAAATAGTGTTTATACGGTCATCGCGACACCTGGCTGGATTTATGTGAAGAACGTGAGAAACCTAGTCATAGATCGAAATGTCACATCATCGTAAAACATGTATAGTGGGAACTATGAATTAACCAAATCGGGAACTCACAAAATAACTTTATAGAATATAGAGTGTATAATCCATGAGAAATTTTAAAGTATGCCAATCCCATTTACCTGTGCAGTACTTATTGTGGGTCCCAAAGATGTGAAATCACCTTGTGTGTGGATTTTATGGGCCATAAACTTTTTATTTAACAGTAAACTTTAGATTTCATTGGTAAGTAATAAGATTTGCTAACAATATAAGACGTATAAAAAGTAAGGAGAGAAATTGTGGTCTTAAAGTTGTGTAGTAATATATGTAAGTATTCATGGTGATCTGTTTCAGTTTAATTCTTTGTCGTGTGGTTCTATTGTCTGATCACCATACCTCTGTCCTTGGATTCGGGCCCAGGAGATCAGCGCGACCAAGGAAATAATGTCTCATCTCAGGCTACAATCCCATTGGACCACGACTGGATGGTGATTTCTTTATCTTTAGGCCATTGTTCGAGAATATTCGACTTCTTGGATAAGAAATATTCACAAAAATCGTATAGTTTGGTTTGTAAGATTACCGTCGTATTCGCATCCGAGATCATATAAGGACAACCCGTCCGTGTATGCAATGCATTGTGGTGTGTCAAAATAGAATCTATGTATGTTTTGGGAGGCTGTGGTAAATTTGCGTTTTGTCATAACATCTAATAATAACAGGTGGCAGAAATGAATCAAAAACTTTGCTTGTTGAGTTTGTTTTTGTTGTTGGTTGTAAAAAACGGAATTTGTTTTAAAAATACGCTGTATGTAATCATCGTCTGTAATCAAAGATGTTTTCCCTTCGTTTATAATGAGATTGAACAGGAAGATATATATTTATCTGACATTATGTCATAATAGTGTTATAGTTTTAATGAATGAAATAATAATAGCTAAAGGAAAACGTCAAAATACACTACCGAATGATCTAGAATCACCAGACAGTTTCTTCACATTGAAAATGTTTGATTAAATTGCGGTTCATCTCCATAACATTTTGTTAATAATATATCAGATTTTGTTATTTAAGGAATATAGAAGTTCGGGAACAAAACATATAAGTAAACTAAATTACATTGATAATCCGATAATTATCATTATATAAAAGCGAAATCAATTTTTTTTAAGAATGTACACCCGGGGCGAGACACATCATAGTCTAAAAAAGTAGTAGTTTCTATTCCGGCTCAGCACTCAGCCCACTGATGACGAAAACTATTTCTTTGTTATAGCAATTTTGCATATTAAGAAAATGGTTGTTTCATTGTAATAATGGTTGCGTTGGATGGTTCAATGCCACGGCCTTATGACTACATGATTGATTGCTAATTGCACACAAATCAACCGGATATATATATCTTAAAAGAAGACATTTAAGAACAATACATTTAAACGTTTTCTAATATCAAAAACAATTTACATCTAAGGTTTCACCTTGGAAGCATCCGGAAATCGTCTACATTCAGTAACGTTCAGAAAGGAGAACAGTACCAATTAGTGAGATGTGAGACCACCAACACACCGAATATCAACACATGTTTTCTATGATCATTACAAAAACAAGATGATGATCTGTAGAAATTCCAGAATTAAAATGGTTTATGGCTACACCTGCTGCTTAATATGGCATGATTAGAATATATGTACCGTGTGAATGCGTGTTATGTTAGCAGTGCGTGTGTTTTGGAAGGCTGCGGTATACCAGTATTTTTCTCTAATGTCCTCTTGTAATAGTGTTGATTTGCAGACCATATAAATGCGTGTGATCTATGTGGCGTGTGTGTTTTGGAAAATTGTATTTGTCTTCTGTCCTTTTATTAAAGTGCCAATCTTAAAATGTTATTTAACTGAAATATGATGTTTGCGGTGTGTGCGGTTTAGAAGACTGCGGTACTATATCATTTGTCTTCTGTCCTCTTGTGTAAGTGCAACTCTTCCCAATTCTTAAGTGCTATTAAACTGAAGCATGCTAACAGAAGACGTCTAACATTACCTCATCTATAGTTGTATTTTGCTGAAAATACATGCTTATTCCCGTTGTTTTATTCTACAGTTACACGCATTCTGATTCTTCGATATATTGGACATTAAAACACCTTAAAAAGGAATAAATCTTTAACTACTCGGACAATAATACTATTGCTTGAACTGCCGTTAAACCAGTATAAATTATTCACTTGCATTTTTCAGACGAAAACACAAATTCAAATAATACGGTTATTTCAACGTATCGCATTGTTTTTTTTCCACTGAATCCCATACAATCTACCAAAACTTTCATTCTGTTTATTGTAATTAGAACAAAAAATTTTTTGGTATCTTCTTAACGGTATAATGGTAGTGCTCACCTTTTCTTTCTTACCACGCCCTTATTGTGATAAATCTGATTACCTGGAAACTACATGATGAAAAAACATTATATGGTTTTTAGATTGTAAACATTCCTCCTACAATTGATTCCTTCCTTGCGAGGAGCTGTTTCAAAGAGAAACCATATTCAGATATAGGATAACGAAGGAAGGTAAATGACCTCTACTATAAATCAACAGAGGAAGAGATGATTCTTAAGTCATTGTTTTGTATTGTACGCCAAATCTATGTATATGCGCCAGGCCCAAATCCTTTTCCCGTTTGAACCATTTGAAAAATGTCCGTTAAAAATATAAATTTGTTGTACTTTAAGGAATTAAAATGAATCATTTTAGTATTCCCTTGTGTGACCGTCATGCTGTTATTTCTTCAAATAATTTGCATATTTCATATTCGAGAAAAAAAGTAACTGTAACAGTTTTAAATTAATGTTTCTTTTCATCTTCAGCTTTTATTTCATACAGACATCCATAAGCCATAGTAGTCACAATTGCATTAAAAAGCCAACTTTTCTTGAACGTAAAGGTCTACATTGAAAAATCAATTGTTCTTGGTGTAGATTTAGTAGGAATGGTTTTAACCTTCATTAATCTATATTAGAAAGACAAACTCAACATTTACCCTTTAAAATCGACAAAGGCAACATTTGATGAGTGAACAATTGTACAAATGTTGTTTATTCGTGTTAAACGTTTGGGAAAAACTTTCTCTTTAATTCAAATTACGAGTTTGTTCTCGGGACATTAATGCCAGTCTGTCTCATACGTTACGTACCCAAGGTCAACTTAGCAATGAACATTTGACTTTCGATACAAACACCTAACACTACTCTCATGCCCGCGTCTTCCTTTATAGAACGACTTTGTTGTTTATGCCTAAACTGATAAAATATTTACGACATTAATATTTTTTCCTTAACTTGAAATATATATTTTTATTTTTATGGTGGTTGTTGCTGATAAAACAATGACTAGTGAATCTTCAAGAGAAAAACCTAAAACTTTTCACACAACTTTTTGCGAATCGAAACTTAAATGATTTTGGTCGAAACGCACCACAGTCTATAAAATGGTAAATTCTACTCCTACTTTTATTATAGTATAAGGCGAATAGGACGACTGATTTGTCTGTTGTCGGTATAACGTTACTGAATGACTTAAGCTGTTTAATGAGAAAATGAGATGTTGTCAGATCCTGTGATGAATAGAGTGGTTATAAGGATCTGTATGTTAATCAGATTATGGTCTAGGGGGAGATAACTGAACTCTAGTTGTATGACCTATCCTTCTGATGTGAAACTCTTCTATTCAATAAGAAAGGAAAATAAAAAGAGGCGTGGAACCGGAAGGACGTGTTTGTTGTTGTTATCTAGTTATCGAAGCGAGTTTCTTCAACAAATCTCATCTATCCCCTCACAAACGCTACACAACTCACAAATCACTGCTGGTGTGGATTTTCACAATGACCAATGTAAGAATATCATAATAGATATCTTCTGTAAATTCACACACTGGTAAGTCTTTTTGTGACCTCTTGAACTTTGATGGAGATATAAGTACGCCACAGTCTAATTGTCAGTGTAAAAATAGGACCTTATTCTACATTGAGTTAAGTTGTAACACAAGGCTACTGTGCAGTGGAAATGTAAATATTCAAAGATATAGACTATACACTTACGTGCTATTTACGTGATAAAAATAAGCATACTTTGAACAAAACAACAACATAGTGTCACCAAGCTCTCTCTGTACATGTGAACTGTACCGGAAGTGATGTAATTGTTTACTTATCATCTTGCTGTGATAGTGGGTATATGATGTGTAGTCCATTACGATGAAAGGAATGATCAGATGAACCATCAATGCAATCATACCGAGCACTACAGTAGAATAGTAATTAAACAGTTATTTTTATATCGTGAAAGTGCCCGCCGACAACGGTAGAAAAGATGTAGTCTGCTAATTAATGGTAAATAAAGCAGGCACTTCAATGATAAGATTACTGTATACTGCACAACTCTGTTCCTGTATGCCTTTGTTAAAGAATATGTACAGGTTGTTGGAACGTTTTCCAAAACAGAATTCCGGGCACAAACTTAGCCGTGGTGCTATTCATAGCACTGAAATACACACTAATAAATATATGCATTAGTTTGTAAAGAAAAGGTCATTGTTATCAGAATTTCTAAACAATTTGTAGTTTACTCCTTCTAAATCTGATTTGCTTCATGCCAAAAGCACATGTCATATAGATGCAAATCCACTTGTAGAGGGATTGTAAGAGATGAATTCAAAAGACCAATTTGTGAATTTCTGTAAGGACTGAGTGCAATGTTGGGGTGCCCTTTATACTTCCGTCTGACGTGTTTCCGGTATGTTATAAACAAAACGGAACCTTAGGAAACAATTCGGCATCAACAAGTTCTCCAGTTGGCCATTCTTTAAATAATCAAAATGCAGAATTAGAAATTTTAGTTAGAATAAATAGCTGATTTGATTACCTTGTCGTTGCTATTTTGACGAACTCGAGAACGTGCGTTAATGGTTTAATGTGAAGTGTCCATTTGTTCTATGTGTAAATGACAGTTGGGGCACTCCATCTTCATTTCAAGATATTTACTGTGGGACTATGCTGGTGGTCTATAAATAGATCACTCAGACGTCTCGAGAGCTCCGTCTGTCTGCGGCGAGCTCGCGACGTTTATCGAGTTTATCAAATGCAGAACATGTACATTGGCACGTGTGATGCGGGCTTCTGATATATACATTTTTCAACACTTGGCAGACATAGTAACATTGTCTTAAACGATAACTTTATCACAGAAATATTGACCTTTGAAAACGATACGGGTTATCTTCTGAGATTTCGGCAAACACGGTTGGGGCCAGTTGTCTTCTTCAATATGTTTTCTCTTGATTTATGCTGTCTGTTAAAGCTGTCGTGAATACATTAAACGTAAATAGCCTTATTTTGATGGTCGGTGTTGATGATTATGATTTAAATGATCCTCAGGTCAAGCCCCTTAATTCCAACATAAATTACTGGTCTGAAACAACAAGGACTCCTTGATAATTTCGGTAGAGTTTGCTGTAGATTACTAACATACAGAAGATATCTATGTAATCTTCGAAGTTCAATATATTTTGAGACGAGATAAACTTTAATTTCGATAAATGTTTTGTCTGGTTTACAACAGTGTCATATAAAATACAAATGGTTTTAAAGATGCTTCGTTGAAAAGGTGCATCAGGGACAATCTATCTAATTTTACAGTTAACAAAAGCGTTCCCAGCATTTAAAATCAAGAGGAAAGATTTATGGTACAAAGTTTTGAAGTAAATTATATGATAACTTGTGTAAATGACGCCAAGGGGATAAAGAGGAAATCACATTAATGGTGACCAGATGTTTCTTTATTTTACTTGCCATAAGGCAACATTGATGCGTTTAGCGAACGACGACTATCGGTACATGAAATACGTAAGCATTAAAACTCTTGTTTTGTCGTATGCTTAAGGGGAACTTTTAAGTAACATGCGGGTTTTATTATTTAATTCATAATGAACCCCAATAAAGTGCATCTTGAGGTGTCAACTTAGGATGATTTAAATATGATGTTCATAGTATTGCCCTTTTGGTAAAATAAGAGACATTACAAATTGAAACGTAGGTTGTATTTAAGATATTGCCTGGTTGGTTACAAATTCTAGCACGTCATGTATATATATAGATAGATATAAAATCAAACAAACGATGAATCTTCGTTAAGCATAAGCACTTTCAATTCATTCTCAGATGTTCATTTGCTGTTACATACGGCAATAATACATGATGACGTCATATGTAATGAAGACTTCGTCTTTGTTTGATGTCTGGAACACAATTTGGACCAGAACAACGTTAAAATAATTATTTTCCTTAATACGCGATCCTAGCAATGTCTCGCGAAATTGCGAAAGTATCTTCACCGTGAAAATAACTAGGATTTTTTTTATAATAAAATATTGTATTGCTGCCTTTGATGAGTTTGTCCTAATAGCCCAGTGGGGAGTTTCATGTATTCATAATTACAGTTGAAATTCGATTTTTGAACACCCGTATACGATTATATAAACTGTACAGTTCTACAGAGCTATTCTTCTCATCTAAAGAGCATTTATGACGATGCGGGGGTCCTTGGTCGTAAGATTTATTCTTCAAAATCGGCTTTTCATCGGCGTACGAACATTGAAATGGAAAACAAAACTATGCTTGTTTGTTTATTAGGGGTTTTAATGATATAACGACATCTATATGGGTTCCAGTGATAGCTATCGTCCTTGACACAAATTTTGATGCGACACATTTTATTGAGAATCCTTGCAATTGCTCAGTAGTATCATTAAATTGAAATACAACAGCAGCAAAAAAGATGCAATTACAAAATTCTAATAAACCAAAACCGTAATCCAAATTCAGAAATAAAAGCTAATTGTTGATTTTTAGAGAACCATGAGTAATTATTAGTACAGAGCCAGGAACTCAGAAACACTAGCCGTACAAATAATCGAGGTCAAATCAGGTGTACAGGTTCACTTCTTAAAGGTCAAATTTTAATTTTGTCTTGAGTTGAAGATTTGTGTGAGGAAGGTTATGTGTTCTTCCACTGGCCAACACTATCTTAGTATATGGAAGTGGTAGATTCTTGGCATTAACAGGGTTGAGTAGTTGACTTGTCCATATAATGTAAACGGGAAGGGGTGTTGCTTTGTGTCAGATCAGTGTTCTTTAGTTGGATGGGCAAGATCCTGGCTGATGCTAGGAAGTTCAGCATTCATTATCAGTCAATCGAAGGAAATATAACATAATTCATCCCTAAGGCTGAAGAGCCATCTCCATAATAACATATATTATAGGCACACTATACGTAATTTTTTAAGTTAATTTTGTAATCACGAACATTTACAAGAACATCACGAACATACAAGAACATTACATGCCTAAAGCAAGGTAAGATGTTACCGAGACCAACTGTGAAGTTTCGAAAAAAATGACCAGGGTTCATTGCGGTCGGCACATTCACCTCTGTCAACGGCTCACGGACTGGCCGTCTGTTGACGTCGGGTCACAGAATATTACGTCATGACGATTGTTTAATACATGGCGCCTCCTTTACATATGACGTCACAGTGATTGTTTTTGAAACGGCGGACGTCGTATGCAAATCATGACTATTTACCTGCAAGTACATGTAAATCCAGTGTATCCGCAAAAGAATCCATAATTGTTTGGTTTGATATTGAATGATCAAATTATATAATGTCAGAACTGATAGTCGTTTGCAGGAAAATGATACATATGACACCTTACAATATGTATTTGAGAATTTAGTATGTGTACGAAATACGTTTTTCAAGAATCTTGACATTATTGTGAGAACCGCAATGTTCCCTGGGAGAGATTGCCGGCCGACTCCGCACGGGAAAAACAGAAACAAACATGTTAGCGTTAAAATAAACTACGATTTCATCGTCTATATTAACCTGATATAATCTTAATGTTAAAATAGGCCGAACGAAAGCCAGCAAATTCTTCTGGAGAAATAAGTTATATTTCATGGATAAATAAACATGTTTATTGTGGTTTCATTTTCTAAAATATTGTTAAAACAAGCATTGTTTGGCTTCATTATATGTACAGTTTTGTAGTGGGATTGGACTGTATCGATCATCGGTGACCAGCTACATATATAGGTAGCTCAGAAGTAGAACATTCGGCTAGTGTTCGGAGGTCCCTGCTTCATATCTCGGTCTGGCCGCTAAATTTCTCCCCTCCTGTTTCTTAAGCATTAATGTCACTATTTTTTTTTAATTTTATCGGGGTATGAGAGAAACAAGACTTATTGCATAACCTGATGAAATTAAATAATAGTAACATAAATGCTTTTATAATTTATTTTCCATACCTCTTGATACAATAAAATACGTTTATACTTATACGTAGGATTCCATTGATCTTCAAAGGGATCATTCCAGATGATTTTTCCCAAATCAATACGCAACGTTAATGTTTCTATTATGTCGTCACGATAACGTCGGGTTTCCGTGCCATTCTCGGTTTTTTTTAATTATTATTTTCATATGGTGGTATGTGAAAAAGATATTGGCCAATCAGAAAGCCAGATTTGGTATGCAGACAAAGAAAAATTAATTATTAAGTTATTACTTATTTAAGCACTATTCTCAATATTTTTTGGGGTTATGAAGTCGTAGACAAAAAACGGAAAGATATTTTGATTAAGAATGTCCGTCAATTTTTTGTCTATGACTTCATAACCCCAAAAGATATTGAGAATAATGCTTATGATTTGATTCAGATAACTCACTCAAGTACTATTTAAGCATAGATTTGCGTAATTTTACTTACTTTTACAATAAAACAAATGGACTTGTGGCGCAGTGACATCTTATCCAATACTTAAGTTTGGCCATTGACTGTGCCGCTTTTACAATTCCCCGCGAAACCGTTTTTGTATATATGACGCCATAATATTTGACGTCCAATTCTTTCGGTCTATGGAAAAATAACCTCAAAAATATAACCAATAGAGATCTGTGTAACATATAAAATTAAATTATGAAAGAGAAATATAGCATCAATAGTTTAAATCTTATTTATACAATCATTTGAGATATTTTTTTCATGTCTATTTAAAAAAAAATGCGCCATCTAGTATAGCCGACATATACGCAGTAAACATGGCTTTTAAAAATAAACAAATATTATTAACACAAAATATACATGTATTTACTTGATTGATTGATTACTCGTTCATAAATCAAACTTTGAATTACTTTACAATTTAGATTCTGTTCAAGAAACTAATAATTTATATGGAATGTGTTTGCAGAGAATGAATATCGGCGGCGGAAACTATGCTTTAGCACCAGAAACATATACTGTACAATGCATATATGTTTCTGGTAGTATTGAATGTAACAAACATCTAACATGTACCTACAGGTACATGTATATATATAAAGATACACAAATGTTCGTATATACATACACCGTATGCTTATTCAATAACGCTACATGTACTTTGTATTATCTCATTTAATATAAATATAAGCTCGATCTGTCCATATGTTTATGTTTTTACATTATCCTAATACTTGATTTGACTGACTAATTTAATTAAAAACAGCTATTATTAATGATTAACAATTTTCCGTATATACCTACAAATCAGGCCGATAAACGTAATTACCAACTAGAAATATTTTAGTAAACTTACTTTGAAATAGGTGGATTGCGTACAACGTGTAAATGTGTAGACATAATAACACTTCGGTAATTGTCGGTGCGGCAATGACGACTGTTTGAAGATGGCAGGTATGTTTACAAGACGATTTTCGACCGCTCGATATCATAGGTTTATCTGCACAGACTATGTTAAAATATACGTCTATTATCTTTATTCTAGGTATTTGGTACAATGTTCGACCATTGAATATATTTGTGATTACAAAAAAACTGAGAGAGTTACGTATAGTGTGCCTTTAAAGCATTATTTCCATGATACACATAGCTTCCTATTTTCCAACCTTCACTGTACAAAGCAGATTTAAATATTAAGTACTAATTTTATAATGGTAATTACGGTGTTTTATCCAAAACAATACCGCAACAGCACTTGTGATGATGTAATTATTTTCATGAGCGGCTAGTGGCGACCAGTATCTTTATACTATTCGTCACCAAAGTTAATGACAGTATGCTTACCTCCGTTGTCTTTGATGAACACTCCTTCACCGACGACCGACAGATTAATCACTAACACAAAGTCTGTGATTACGAGACAACGAAGGCGTTATAGGATGGTTGTACTAGAATAGGCGACAGTCATTAGCTCGTGTGTTTTCAAATCCGTCCTCGAGATCTACAGAAAATGGAGACAACTATCTTTATATCATTGAAAACAAAGTCTGAGATTGGAACCACCAACAACGGCATAAATTTTACAGCAACATCAAACTTTGAGTATATGATTGTCATTAAAGTTTCTTTGCATGTAAGGCTTGCATAATAATTTTACATATTCGTAATAAAGCTAGGAGGAATACACATGCAAACATGGGTAGGGATTTTATGGTCTCCCTTACACGCACATAATGTTTAAGTCTATCCATCTGGTAAACATTTCATCAATAGAAATATTAAAAAAAATAATCAGAAGATTGAGAAAAAGTCATGCCGATTAATCTTACATGAGATGGTCTCAGTCCAGAGTGAGAGATTTTGGTTTGTGACAATCAGAAGTAAAATGTTACCATATGTATCTGATTACATGATGTTCTGGTTGGCATAGTGAATTTATAAAATCAGAAACATTTTGTGATCGAACTCATGAGGTTTGCCTTCCGTTTAGACGTTAAAAATATGAAAGAAAAGGTTTTTATTACCGGAAACAATATTACGAATAAAGTAGAAAGAAATAGTTCATTACTAATAGCAATAGCGAGATTCTGCCACAGAGGAATAAACCGAACGCTCCTCATATATCAATCCCGCGCAACCATGTGTCATCTCGTACGATCGCAGACATAAATGACAGAACAAGATACAAAAACAATTGATTCAGATCAGAAGTATAAAAATGTTTAAGCGACTTCAGGATTTATAAGTGTTCAAATAATTAAACATGTTTCCGTAGGTTTCTGATTAATTAATTTTTGTCGTGTTATAACCGCTTTGTTTTAGACATAATTTTCCATCGACATAGGTTGTTATCTCCCCTTTGTTGAGTTCTTTGTGAGAAAATTGATCATAAAATTTTCCGGTTGTTGACCCATAAAATACATTATGTCCGCATTTAGACTTTATTGAGAATGTCCGCCATAGGAAGCTCGACCATCTCTGTATTTTGACCATTTAATGACCACGTATTATAAGCACAATTTGACCTTGAAATGACCTATAGATCACCAAAGAACTCATCTAGGGATAATTTTATTCGCTTGATTGATTTCTGCTTGCTTACAATTCGTTGTTTGGAACATATTTTCTAGTTGAATAATTTTGTTTCCTGTTGCCCGCTAGGCGGCGCTGATTCAGAGGAAATGCTGCTGGAATGGAAACGATCGCGATGACAGCTAAATCAAACGGTGGCGGTAACCAGTCGCTAGACGTAAATCAAATATCGCTTATATAGCCTAATTGTGTGACACTATTAACATTGTTCTATTGTCCGTATCGTCATTAACATCAATTATTACGTCTTACCTAATGTAACATATTTTTTTCCAGTTATAGTATACGACATCCTGAAGTAAGCCTTTTTTCCTAAAGCTCACTCCATTATAACGGTAACAATATCATATTCTCTAGTTAAATGCGTGTCCTAGTCTCGTTACTGCTGTCGTCTGCTCCTAACCGACATACATTTTCTGCATTTTACGACTGCTATTTAAAAGAGGTTGCTCCACCCTCCATTTAACGTTGATTACATTGACGAGAAGGGTTTTTGATATAATGCAATAACATTGTGTGGCATGCAAATTACGTGTAAATGAGCTCCTGAAACGCCGACAAACCCGAGACGCTGGCATCATAGACTATATATAAATATATTTATACAAAGAACATTGTTTTGAAACATAAGTATCCGATAAGAACGTAACGTGTTGATTATTCTGATAGCGGTGAGATCAAAGGGAATGCTGGTTTTATATATCAACACGTTACATGTCGGCTATAATTAAATACAAGAATTTATTGTTTTGGTGGAATTAAATTGTTTAGAAAATTTTGCGAAAATATTTAAGATTTATTTAAAAGCTTGCGTCACGCTAACCGTTTTAGCCCCAGGAGATTAGAAATATTTGTTGTTATACCACTCAAAGAGGAAAAGAGATTAACTATCAAAGGGAAGAAGTGATTTAAGCATGTTAAAGACATGATCTCGTTTATGGCTGGGTGAGGTAAAATGTAGAGTGCAGAAACGGCAAGTCTTGCCTTCAAAGAGCATGCAATATGAAGGGGCTCTTGCGTTTCCTGAACCATTGTTCAAAACAATAAGTATAGAAGTAAATATTTACAGCAGTAAACGACAACAATAAGCAGTAATTGTAAAACTGTAGTATGCACATTAGTTAAAGTTATGCATGCCGTATTTTTCATGCTCACGAATCAAGATAAGCTTCTGATATGTTATTCATCACCAAAAGTTACTAACATTTTAAAAATTACAGTACTTTCAATGCATTGGATTTACTTTTACAAATACAAATAGAGCAGAAAATGGTTTTAGCAGGTCTGCCAAAAATTATAATTATAGTGAGGCGAAATGAGTACCTAAGGTCAGACCATGAAGTCATATTTTGGTCGAGAATTTCATTTCACATTTTTACAGTGTTATCAGTAATTGTAAAGTGACTTACGCACGAAAGTTTCCATCTTAACACACATAAGACATAAAAAACTACATTTTTACAAATCTTACAGTACATATTTTCACGGCTTAATTCATCAAACTTTGTGGTCGGACGTCTTGTATGCCGAACCCTGGTCCTTGCCAGTGTAGTAAAGATTGTTTTTTTTTTTTGTACAGAAGCTCTGACAGTATTGTGTTTAAGTTTTCATGTGCATGTTCTTGCCTAAATAAAATTTCACCAACTCCTCAGTGGTTCTGTATTGCATTTGTTTAACGTACATGACTTTGGCTCGGGTATAGGTAGAGCATTCATGTTAATCGTATAGTTCAACGATTTAGAATTTCAGCGGTATCAATCAAAATACTTAACAATGTCGTGGAAAATGTCACTATTTCTTGTTATATGTTTCATAATGAATATAGAACAATACACTTATGTCATGTTTTGCTTCGTGGTTAGTTAACAGAATTAGCCTCATTGAATTGTCGTTTTAAATTCCAGCACCTTTTTCGAGCTAAAGATAAGAATTCTATAACGGATAAGTTATCTTGATAACTAACACTCCTTGTAAACAGTGACAGCAGAATCCGAATTTGAGTGGAAAATGTGTAGAATACGGGGGTTTCGAGATCCTAAAATGACGTGGTTTAAGTACAATTTAGCGTCGATAAGTCCCAGCTTCCGGTGATTACGGTGATTATAACGTCACCATTGGAGCGTGATTTTTTGTAATCTTAATCAATAAGAATAATTCATAGAATAAACATAAACAACCGAAATCGCAGGACCTCACCAATCTTAATCCATTAGATTTATTTGCTTTATTTGCTGATTTCACGCTATTAGTCTAAAAATCTATATTAAATAAGTAATAGAGCAAAATGTAAGTTCCAATAGTAACGCAATACTAATATCATTTTTTAGTTTTTTCTTTTCATTAATTTTAAATGTTGTCGTCAAGAAATGCAGGAATCCATTATAAAGTATTTTCTTATTTATTTTTCGAGTCTTTAGATTTTATTTGTGGTTAACGATATTTTTATGAAAACTTTCTTTTGTAATAGGTGATTTCTAATACCGTTTCACTAACATCATAGACATTGTGAGGTGATCGGAACAAGATTACTTGGCAATATTTATCATGACTAGGGGTTTACCTATTGAATTCACTAAAATAAAGCACCATACATGAGTCGATGTTTTTATTTTATTTACAAAGTTGATCTACATGGAAATACCTTTATTTTTTTCTCAGCACATTTTTTTTTTTTTTTTCAGTATTCCGTGAAAACTTTGCAATATAGCATTTCTCTTGGTATCCTCGATTAAAAGATATAAAAAACCGAATATCTAAGTTGATGTATCTGTTCGAATGCACTGCAATAAATTGATTGCTTTTGGCTTTATTTATAATTTAACTTCCTATCAACAAAATTTTCTGTAGCTTAAGATTATTCAATCCAACAGCTTAAGCCACTGAAGAATCGTCTTACCCGTTTGTGGTATGGGAGTGTGGCGATAGATGACTAGATTAAAGGCCGCGTTGTAATAGCCTTCATAGAGAAAAGAAAGTACAACCCGAAATGTTTAACATTATTTCGACCTTAACAATTTAGGTAACATTAACTAAGCGTTGTTTGTAGCTGAATTATATGCTAAAACGATTTTAACTAATAAAAAAATATGTGATTCAAATAGTATTCTATCTTGTTCGACAAGGAGGAACTGAGAAATGGATTATTTTCACATTGTCAAACGAACGCTCCAATGTTGATCACGCATTCTTTTGGTGAAAGTAGTTGGAGATTTTGTGACTACATGATGTACCTCGTCACATAATGCTGGCAATGGGGAATGCAGCGGTTACCAACTGGGTTGGTCCAGAGA
Source organism: Argopecten irradians (assembly GCF_041381155.1). NCBI lineage: Eukaryota > Metazoa > Mollusca > Bivalvia > Pectinida > Pectinidae > Argopecten > Argopecten irradians. Next base: position 26,995,053 of record NC_091143.1, on the reverse strand, counting down.
CATCAAGGTCGAGTAGAAACTAACTTAATTTTTCCATTGGAGCAAAACTTGTTTTCTCAGATTGCGAACAAGCAATATGATCGAATGACTTGATAAAAGTACGATTTATTCTATTGATCAAAGTTGGTAAAGATTATGTCCTGTTTGAATATCAAGCAATAAATATCTTCATTTAAAATAAATAAACTATCTAACATGCTATTTTATTTGCTTGACAAGAAAGAAGTAATGTTTTTGTTATTCAGGATAGGTTTATCGAGTTGCAGAGCAGTTATTTCAATAGGGCGGGTCCTATACTTGAGTTGTTTGTTTACATTTACATCGCCAATGTTTTTGCCTATTACATCAACAAGTTTACAATGCTGATAACGGTGAACCATTTTGATATTGTGGTTGTGATATGAATTTGATCAGGAAAAAGATACACTCTTTATTCAATATGTTTATTTACAGTAATACAATATATTTGAAGTATTTTCTCATCACATAGATTAGGCGATATGCGTATTGATATATCAACAGCGGTGAAACTATCGTTTAGAAAGAAAGAATCGCAGGTCATCGTATTACTCAAAAGATAAACTTGAATGTGCCTGTATAAATATATTTTCGCCTATCTTTAGTATTTTAAAACTAATGAGAAATGAACGATTTCTTATTTTGCCCACGATTAATGAAAACTTTGAGGATAGAATTAGAAAATATGCATGTTACAACTAGTTTCTTCTAGATATGCAGTGTCTGCATGACTTAGCTAGTGAACAGAAAACTAATGTATGTGTATTTGTTGTGTGATTTAATTGTGGAAACGTAATTGTCTTAAAGTATTCTGCAACCATTTATAAAACAGACAGCGGATAATGAAGGGTAATGCCCGCACAACGCTGCATCAGCTCAAACAGATTTCAGACAGCATAATTCGAAAATAACAATGTATAATTTTTCCAAATGGGAACTTGATATAATCTTTACACGCAATTGCTGGCGTATTTCTGATCAAATTCTAGTCATACATCACCATTAGACTTTATTTTGTTACTGCAGCAGCGAGAAAAATATTCGGATTTTTTATCAGAAAAATCTTTGTAAATCGTAGGCGGTTGTATGTTCGAGGGTCCCGTGTGAGTCGCCAGATTTACTTGAAAACAATATTTTTCAGCCACAATGTAGGTAGTCAACAAACCTTATCAGATTACATATCGATTTACTTTAAAATCGTCTGTGTTACTGAGCTAAAAATAAATCGGTAATTGTTAAGTTAAGATATCTTGATAAGTTTAATGATTAAAGTAAATAAATTGCCATAACATCACATATAAAGTTCCTTTAATGTTGAGAGGTATTTAAACGTATTAATACCACAACACCCCGTTATGCAAACATTTCCTTTTTATCTTCTAAATGGTTTTTTTTCAATCTAATTTTTCTATCGCTGTCGATTTCACATTACATTTCATTAAAAATAAAGAGAGATAAATAGAGATAAAAACAGTTTTGAGAAGTAAATAAGTTAAAGAAATTAAAAAATTAATGAAATCCTTTGAATTTAGAAGTGAATTTTGAATAAATTTGCATTTATCAGATCAAAAATCTTGTGAAAGTATAAAGGTTTATAGAGTTCTATTTCTAATTTCCAGATAGGATCTTAGAAATACATGTATCATGATTTATCACGAAAGTGTATAAAGAAAAGAGGGTTGAGGTAATTGGTAACTAGTTATACCATAGGCTTTAATTGATTGGTGATGTACACGCGATTCATTGTAAAAGTTTCGCCATTCATAAAAGTGGTATTTAAGTAAAGTGGGGCGTGGTCCAATTCTGTCGTTATAGCCAGGTAGGATAGACGAGTGAATGGCAGAGCCTAGAGAAATGGTCTTTATTTTGGTCAATCGTCACGCCCATTTGAGAGAAATCCACATGATTACATGTTTTCTGTGTTTATGTGACCAGAACAAACGAATAATTCGTATTAGACAAGAAAAATAACCACGACAGAACAGCCTATACTGTTTCAAAGAGTAAGGAACATAATTGTTTACACATAAAAATAACGGTTTTAAATTACCATGTGGGGTATTCCAGTTATAATAATTATATGAAAGGTTGAAATGATTACCAAATATTGAAGAAATAAACCAATTTTTCGACTTTAACTGAATTATACAAATACGTATATTCCTACAGTATAGTAAAAAGAAAATAAATTTAATGCTTGTGTTGCTAGTCTTTTCTGAGACCATCATCAAATCAGATTTAAGAAGTCTTCAATTGCATTGCCATGTAAACGATTGCTTATTAGAACATTATCATATTAAATCAATGTCTATGCAAGTAGACTTTCACTACCAATTGTAAAATAAATAAAATTAAATTTGAGTTATAAAACGCGAATGCCTTCGATATAGATTCTTGCCTTAGTTTTTTGCAATTTGCAAAAAGTTACAAGTAGATAAGAGAAAAAGTCTGAACCTTTTTGTTAGAGGGTGAGAAATACTGAGTTAATTGTACTCTAGAAGATAAATGTTGCTTGTGGTGAACTTTAAAAGTCACAATATACATTTTACAGAGCATGTTGACGGAAGACAGGGTGCCGAAGTGTCAGTAATTGTATATGTTTTACTATCTCCATCTAACTTGGTTATCGCTCACTTGTCAGTGCTTCCAATTACTGACGTGTAGCGAGGTTCACACGAGAAATTACTTACAGATAACCATTATTTTTTTCATCAAAAACATTTTTATCAATGAAATACAAATTGCGAAAAATATGGAGTGATAAAACACAGATGGACCGTTGTTTTATGTTTACCTGTGTTGTGCATTTCAATATACTATCGTCACATTTCGGAGATTTAATACGGCGTTCCGACCCGTCAATTAGATGGGGCGGAAGGATGTGTGGTCTAACCATCGAAAAGATATGCTCTTCATGATCAGGCGGAGTTTTCATCAACCTATCTCACATGTAAACAAATTGAAGCAGTTCCCCGCGATTAGATAAACACAACAAAATAGGTACCCATTGAGTTCGGGAGAATTTAATAAAATACATTTTAAAGTGAAACTATTTACTTCGTTCACTATATAATCACATTTGTTTTGTATTAAAAGCGAAATTGATTAAAATCTCATATCAAACAAAAGTAATAGTCGTATTACAATCTGATCAAACGAAATAAATGTACATTTCATTACAATGAAGAAATGTAGCCTAACCTGTCACTGTTATCCTTATATAACAAACGTTTATAACATTAGCCGAACTACAATGCATGATCCTTAACAGAGAAACTGATTGTCATCACTATATTTTTTTGACCAAAACAATTTCCATGTACATTACCTCAAAGTTTTCTGGACCTTTATCCATATAAAACAAAAAAAGATGAATATAGTCTATACAATTTCGATTGCTTGATCGATCGATTTGATAATGGAAATTATATAAAATAAATCTAAACACATAATTTATATAAGTGAACATTCCTTTGGTAATTATATAAACAATGTGTTCTATTACTATGATATGATATACAGACAACATAGAAGGTTGTTCTCGAGGTGTCATGTGCCTTATAATCTTTTTAGAAAGACTAGCAAGTAACAGGAACAATGCGAAATCACTAGTTTAGAAACACATCACACAACGGAAATTGAAATATATAACAGCTGGTTGAATTGGAATGAAGATGCTTTGGGTTTAAATTTGATATAATTTTCAGCGTAAAGAGAATCACTGCTGGCGTAATTGTCAGAAACCATTGAGTTGTTGAACGACTCTTTCAACTGCTCCTTGGGGAGGCTATAAGTGCTCGACAAATTGACACAGAAGCGTACAAACCTGTGGCTATCACGTACTTTTGAATCTCCGTGCATGGAGAGTTCAACTGTCGGTTGCCATGGGAAACCGTTGCGACCCGATAGCTTTGATTCGTTTCCATTGGAGTATGTGGTATAGATTTAAAATGTACTCAGATCTAAGGATATTTTTAAATACTAACATAGTTGTACTTTTACATGTACTTACAAAGACAACAAAAAATAACGTAATATTTCTGTTTTATTATATCACCAAAACGGGAACAATATGATCGTGTTGTAATATTCAACTACAGTAATTGAATTTGGATTTGGTTTTTCCATGAAATACATTTGTAAATGTACATAACAAAATCTGACTACCGATTCAGATGCAGGTAAGTTCCATAAAAACAATCTCAAGGATCGCGAATGGATATTGATAAATATATAACCGATCACCAGACTAAGTATAGAATACCTGAATACCTTTAATTCTAAACCTGACCTTGGAAACATCGCGAGAAATAGCAATTTAAAAAAAACACGTCTTTCTCTGAAGGGTATTAATGTTTATATGTAATATTAGTATTTCTACGTTTGAAAGCTGTTTGGTGGTCAAACTGATGTGATTTCCTTTTCTTTCCTTGGTCTAAAGGCTACAATTCTCCTTTTGTTTTCAGAATTAATTTCTCTCTTCCTTCCTTTGGTTTTGAGACTAAAGGAAGAGATAGGTGCCTCTGAGACTGGTTGTCCGGTAAACCTGATCCACTATCACCACCACTGTCTTGTTAATTATTCGCACACTAAAGCGACTAGTCGTATCGTGCAGGTACGAAACGCAACGGAAATATCGCGTGTAAGATGGTCGTATTTAGTTTAGAGAGTATGAATCAACAAATGAGATATGTTGACATGTTCTTGTGCACGTGTAAAGTAATGCGATAGCAGTCAACGAGAGGGAGAGTTCGATACGAAAGACGCCATTACGTGAAGTAGAATAACTTCGGCCAGGAAACATTGCTGGCGCCAAGTCGCTGAATATGTTGAAAATTTCGCGCAGAATGTTTGAATCACCACACTGTTAGAGTGCCATTGCGTGCCTGTGTATACTCTCGAACCATCCATCTCACTCAGCAACAAGAGCGCCCTCAAGTGGTCACGACGGAGAACGTCGGTTGACGCCTTGGAACTTTTCCCAAAGACTTTAAAAATTACCTACTGACAATTTAAGAGTTCCAAAAACCTGGTCTACGTTAGAGGGTAAAAGTGAGCTTTATCCTATGTAAATACAGTGTAATTAGACAACTTATTACCAACAAAAATATAGTCTGTTTTCTTACAGTACATGTTTCAGGTCATTTCAGTTCAGATTCTCTTTATAATACCCAGCCAACTGTTTTTCCTCACAGTAAACACCGAGAATTACTCGCATATGGAGGACTTGAATCACACAAGCTGTGTTTATTCAAGACAATGGCGTCAAATTTAATCGGAAAAATATGGGTCTTATCATAAAGGTCAAAATATTCGTATAAACACTTCACTATAACTGAGAATCTATTTCTGATGAGTTTTGATAAAAACGAAAAGTCAACATATAGATTCGTGAATCGGAACACTCGATGCATTGTTTGTTAAGTGCCAGCATTAAAATCCGGTTTTTTTTCTGAGAAAAAAAAGTATCGTACATTTTTTGTATCACCACATATTATTCAAAAATACAGATAGATATTTTTAATTACGTTAGGACAGGAATACTTATCAAGCCTGTTTTTGTCTACATGGAATCGTTTTAATGTATGCAACAGAAAAAAACTTTTCCGCAATAGATATAACCTTTAAAACAGTTATCAAAATTAAATGTTATTTATAATTGCAAATCAAATAATTATGAAAAAAACGTAAAAGTCAAATATGCCCGAGATAAGATCCGCATGTTGTCATAAATAAAGGATAATTTTATCTTTATCACTTGACAAAGTCAATATTTCACTCAAAATGTCCGCCTACAACATAGATTTATGGTAAAATTCAAATGCATTTTAAATGTCGCCGGGGCATATTGTGACGTCACGAAGCAGGTGGCTGCTAGCGAGAGAGTAAGTAGGTTTAGGTGTAAATCATCTTCATTTTTATAGACAGGAGGAGTTTACAAGTTTTGTTTTTATCGGTTAATTACTGAATTTTATTGTTCGAAATTCGTGACCCGTAATTGTCGTTCAACATTACCAGGCTCCAGACAGGGATAAAAACAATTATTATATCAACACTTTGAGATGGGAGGAGGTCACGTGGGCACAGGGTGGAGACCATGCACGTGTCAGCTGAATTGTCAAGTCTGTGATGACATCAACAGTCTAGGTGTTACATAAAGGTAATAAACATCAAATTCAACACGGGAAAAAATAAAATGAAAAGCATTTCGATATGTAAGAAATCTTGATCTTAAAATTAAAAACACAAAAATCAGACGAGACATTTACAAATTTTAACTTAACTTGTATAACTTAATATACATTGTCTTTGAATATGTAAGAAAAAGTAAATACCAAATATAATTGGAAATATATATTAATGTGGTCATGGGAAAACTCCATATACCGGGTAATGACACGTATTTAGGAATAGAATATAATATTATATAATATAACGTTCTACACTTTGTATTGGCTGACTTGTTGTAGGTGAATTTAACCCAATTTAAAAAAATGCCTACAACTGAAATTCCATTGATATTTTTTTTTCGGTGGCTTTTAAAATTATTTATTAATATTAATTTCAGACAATGCTAAGATAAAGTTTACTCGATTATAAAGCAATAAATCTATATTAATGATATTTATAGAAAAAAAATAATAGTGCACTTATAAAAGACATCATGAATATGTTGAAAGTAAAAACAGATTAATGATGGAATATGTTCCTTTTGTGCGATATAGGCAAACAATTTTACAGGGCGTGGTTCCAGACAGTTTAATAGTACAGTTCACTTAACTATAGTGGAGTTAACGGACTTTGAAGTGTTGACATATAGATCAGTAATTGCACTTTATTTAAATAATATAGTATAAAATATTTGACAACACTTCAGATGCGATGTTTTTATAATGTATTATCGTAAACTTTTACCAGCAAATATATCACGATCCCTTTCGCTGTTTTTAGTATATGATTTGACATCCTGCTTTCATTTTTTATAAGAATTTGTTTCGCTTAATCTTGCTTAACATCTTATCAATGAATGTGGTAAATATGTGTTCTTTTTCGAGAGACAATGTTTTTTTGTGTTGTGTCTCCTTGTAAATCGTTCCGTACTATAGTGCTATATCACTGAAAATTGATGTTGGTTGGTTAATTGGTTATATTAACGTTCTATTAACATCCAGATTCATTTAAGATATCCCCTCCCGTCTATTCGGTGTCGCGTGTCCGAGGTGTTTTGAGAGACTGCAGTATATTCTTCCTGTGTCTCCTTGTGATAGTGGAACTCTTACGCTTTTTGTAGTGCTATCTTAATGAGGACATGCCACTAAATATACCAACCAAACACCCGGTTACATTATATTGAAACAGGCAAACTAGTCGTTCCACTTCTGAACATAATGTAAACTACATTGAGAATCCAATCCAAACCGGAGATATTATGCTGGCAACGGGAAACCAAACCATGAAGAGGACAGAAGAAATATCATGTCACCTAACTTAGCCCTAATTCAAGATAATTACAGATATGGATTTTTACAGGTTTTAAACAATTTAACAAGATTAAAACCATCTTTCAGATGTCCAATATTAATTTTTTTTCTCTATGAAATTATCGTAATCTCCAAAAAACACGTACACAATCACAACGCCTTCCATACGTGAAAGACCGTCATTAAGGGACAGCAGCTGTTTATAGAACTATATATAACTGTTTATAAGTTATATTGAAAACAACCAAGCTTCACTCCCAGAAGATTATTTATATCATAACGTCATAAGTATAGTGCCCCTGTTTTACACGTACACGAAAAGCCTCGCCAGAGTTTTCGTTATTTACTTTTAATATCACTACGCAAACACGAACTCTACAGATGTCAAGGTCCTTGATGCAGCCAAGACGCAGCGAGTTATATCTTTATAATGAGAAAGGGTTCATCCCCCAAATCATACTTTGTTTATTTAACTGGCTAGGGGATTGCTCTAACTACAACTAGATGCATTTTTTAGTTGGTTAATGACCGCAAAAGTAATATAAACAAACAGGGTGTGACTCAGCGGTGCAGGAATCTCACATTTGGGTACTCCTTCTGCTTTAACACCTTTGTACACTATCTTATCGATCAACATGCATTTTATCTAGATTTCCTTCATTTAGAAATCAGTGAATAGCCATATTTCCTACTTACTGTACTATGTATCTAATTATATTTACTCTAAAAAGCATTTTCTCACAATTTTTAAACTCCACAAAATTTATTTTTGTATGACTATTTCTCCTTACCTTCCCATGCTTTTATTCTATACGTTTTAATCATGTGTCCCCCTTTCAGTTTATGACTGGAATATGTGGTGGGTCAGTGATATAGCACTATGAAAAGGGCAAGAGTTTCACAATACAAGAAGACATAACATGAATATACCGCAGTCTTGCACACTACACATCGAATACATGGGAGGCCGTCCTTACATCACTCTGGCTGTTATAATAGGATATTAATTAATCAAACAAATAAAAAACCAAGCAAATGACCCAACTTCACCTTCAAATAATCTTTTCAGGGTGTTAAACGATGCGATTTTCTAAACTCTGCAATATGCGTGCATTTTAATTGGACACGAAAAAACAATAGGATACAGTATATCAACTCTATATATTATTTCGTTTGTGTAATTTAACATCATTACCCTTTATAAACTATGACCCCTTTTCATCATGTTTTCATCCCTGACACATGAATCTCCCTTCCTCTCGACTTTTTAACACTTTCGCTCTCCATTTTTCTCCTTTCACATAATTAACATATAATTGATTTCAATGACCTATTCCACCTAGCGTCATTACAAGCATTTAAATAGTTGCCAAATGTATTGGCTTCGAACCGGCGAGTTTTCAACAGAAAAATCTTAAGTAGCAAACCTTTCCAATTCTAGTAAAAAAATTAGCATTAAAAGCATAATTAAGAAATTGTTTGAAACCATTACAAGTTTGTAATGACCGTGTGCTTAGTTTGATAAACTCCATTCTTAAAATGATGAACCTAGTTATTTCTAGCTATCGATTTGGCAGAAACATCAACGGCATTCGATAGAAAAGCATTCTTTTGTTGTACAATTTTAGATACCGGGGCTTTCTTAAGTATGGCTACATACATTGATAAACATATCATACAGTTTCAAAGCAATGGAAGATATCCATGTCACTTTTTCAGTGCAGTTTTTATTAACAGCCTTTGATTTCAGAAACTGTATTCTAGGATGACGTACTTGTCACATTTTGTTATCCAAAAATATTTTACTTTGAGTAAAACTTTAATTTGATAGACTATTGACGTGCATTTTTTACATAGAATATACGGTTCTTTGGTGCCACATATTGTAACCTGAATCACTTAGGTTCAGTGCAAAAGTGAATACAAGTTTTAATCAGTTCATCATGATATCTTACTTCGTAGACAAGAATTCAAATTTCTGTTGTATATTCCTAGGATTCTTGTAACTTTTCTCTTCTTTTTTGACTGGAACTTTCCATTAACTGATTTCGGTACCTCTCATCATTCATTTCAGATAATGATTGAGATGGGTTGAAATGAATTATTCCTTAATATCATTTATAAACAAATACATTATATCCGATAGGGAGAAGTCTTAATAGTTGTCCGTGTATAACTTTTGGAACAGATGGGCACCTTAAGAAGGATTAACTCATATTATGATCTTGTTTTAACAAATCAAAGGGAACCCTACGTACTGATGTGAATTTTAAAAGCAAACTTTCTACAAGGTGGCGTTCATGTATTTTTTTAAAACACACTTCAGACTGCTGTTGTACAAATAATTCTCCTACAGTGCAGTATTGTCTTTCGTTTAACCAGACGATATGTTGCTATAATAAAGACATCAAATCTTATTTCTTAATGTTCCATGTATTGTCCAGCGTATTTGCGCTCATTTTTCTCTCTCCATGACATTCCACTTTTTTCTTGAGCTTTACGTTGTATACATTATTAACTATTGATACTGTGACAAATAACATTATAATTCTCAGTTAAATTACCATTTCCGGATATTCCGGCTCCGGACCCTTTTGTTATGTTGATGTATTCACTTCCTGTTGTTGAGTTTTGCCGTCTAGCAGAACTCAGCGATTTCTAGTCTCATTTTTGCTGTGACACCGATCCTGACACAACAATACATTATTTTGTTTAAAATATTTTTGAGAAAGATAGAAATCTTTTAATTAGTTGCCTACTTATCAATGCAAAGCTCATGGCTTATACAGACTAGAAAACGCTATATCATATGAAGACACTGGAATCCTTCCTTAAACATTAAAAATATTCAAATCAATATCACCTATAATATCTAGACTTGACATCGACGTCTGTAAGAGACAGGCACATATAAAACCGGCTTTAATGAAAAAATGATAGCCCTGAGACATCTGGATCAGAAATATGGTAGGGACATTTATCGGAAAATGATTTCATTTGTTAAGTCTGTATTCATTGCCTGTTTGATAGCTCTTCCCAGCTTAGGGTCGCCGACCGATATTTCTCTATTGCACTGAAAGTCTCCAGTTAGAATAATGGAGAATGCTTTCGTGCGATGTACGTTTACATCAATAGATTAACAAGAGACTAATAGAAAACAATTTTTGGTTTTTACTTTCGCTGACACATCCACTTGTCTGGTAAAATGTTGTTCCATTGTTTTCATCGTGAGTAAATGCTTCTATGTTTATGACCCGTGTCATACAAAACTGGCTAGATCCGGCAAGACTGCGGAAGACAAACAATTGTGTAAGGTGCTAAGGTGTTATCTTTCCATAAGCCCTGAACATCTAGTTGAATGGAAACTAACAGCAAGTTGGTATTTCTCCACCTCCAAAATCTGGCATTGTCTTACATGACCCTGTTAATAAAACTAATGTCACGTAAATTAAAAATCTGAAGAATTGCATTAGACATTATTAGACAGTTGTATTGTAAAAAGATAAATATGACATTTGGTAGTTCTAGCCACCAAATCAATGGTAGTTTGACGAATATTTCTTATTAAGCTTTAATACGACCAGCCTATTTTTGGTAACTTTCATTGCCAATTTCATTTTACATATTGAATAATGACATTATTAAGATTATGATTATGTATCGGATTCAACAGTTGGTTTAGGGAGACTTGATATCTGAATCATCTACTATGTAAATATGATACCTTGACACCAGCCTTCGTTATTTAAACAATTCAGACAAAAGTAAGGGTATGCTGAATATCGAATGATTTACCTATTGAATTAACATCTGGTTCATGTGGACGACATCAAAAGAGAAGTGATCATATTAAGGGGTTATTTTTATACACTTTACCTGGTTTTCATTTCTTCTTCTTTTCAAAATAAATTATTTGTTGAATTTGTAGCATATTGTATTGGCATGGCTGTCATTATATGAAAGGAATAAAGTAGGATAAGACAATCGTGGAGGTTTTAAATTTCACGATGGAATCTCCGGTCACATATAGGTATTTTATGATGTCTAACAAGGGCCACGGTAACCAGTATAATAACACTAGCCTTCAACCCCGAGGTAGCAGTTCGATGCTTTCCTCCTGATACTCCATCCTCCCTCAACTTCATTAATCTGGTAGTCCATATATGACCTACATTTTAACAGAATGTTAAGGAAAAAAAAACAAAAAACAAACACAAAAAAAAAACAAACAAACAAATAAACAAACAAACAAACCCATTAATTCCATGAATATAACATAGACTATAGAACATTTTTATTTTTATTGTCGTTGTGTGTCGCCTGACCCATTCTAATGTCTGTACATATTCAATACTTCTGCTTAAAGTATTATTGTTGTGAATGGAATCTACAAGTAGTGGTAGCTCTGGTCGTAAACATAATTAACCATCTTATTTTTGCGGCATCTTCATTTCGTGTTTTCATGCCTATTCAATTTCGTATTTCATGCCTATTTAAAGGTAGGTTTCGCCCAATGAAAATTAAACTTTAAAAAATTGAAATTTATCCTGTTTATAGATATAATCTTCAGATCATTTTCGATGCCTATTCAATTTCGGGTTTTAATGTCTATTTAATTTCGCATTCAGCCTATTTAACTTTGTGTTTTCATGCCTTTTCAATTTTGCGTTTTCATGTCTATTCAATTTAGCATTTTCATGCCTTTTCAATCTCATGTTTTCATGCATATTCAATTTCTCGTTTTGATGTCTAGCGCTCTCTTGACGGCGATTCAATTTCGCGATTTAGAGTTATATGGTTCCATTGCATATATATTAAGAACATGTTTGCCACGATATATTTTTGCGAATTCTTATTCCATATGAAGTACGCGAAGATAAGTTGGTTAAGAGTAAACTTAATGGAAATGACAATATAAAGGTTTTCCTCAATTTCATTCATTATCGAGACAGCATTATTAAGCTTCTTAATTGCGATGATTTTGTTTTGATGGTTAGCGTCAAGAAGATGCCTCATTGAAATGACACTATAACGTTGGAATCAGACCAGCACCAAGCACTAGCCTACCATTGTATAAATATAAAACACCAATAATGCATACCTTGGCTTTAGAATACATGGAAACACTTCTTAGGTTACATTGGATAACAGTTCAAACCGAAACTAAGTATGAATATGTTGTAAAATGTTTGAAGGGTAACTTATTGATGCATATTTGGGTAGATAACGACACTAAATCGGTCAATCAAGACGCCCCACAGACTATCTAATATTATACTTTATTACTGTAATATTAAAAACAGCTTGGAATGCAAATCAACAGTTTCAAAACGATAAAGTTTGCATCAAAATAGATCTTTTTTGTCACTTGTTTAGATTTACAGCACATATCGACGACCCCTACATAAGATGTTGAATATCGTGAGAATGTTTAACTCCTTATAAACTATTTAAAGCATTAGACATATACAATGATATACCATTTACTTTACCAGATATCATGGTTTACAAATTAACCGTGACAAGATCCAATCGACCGATTTTTAAAACCAAAGAGTTTCTCTTTGTGTATGTGGTCTGGTTTTAAGACTTCTGCACTTTATCGGAACACTGCATTTATTTTTGGAAGATAAAACTGATACGAGAAAATAAATATTATGTTCCAGCTGCTGACATTCTGATAGCCAATGAAAACATCCTTCGGATCAAGATTTGAAGTCTGGATGTCATGTCAAGGTACACACATATGTCCTACGTCACTTTTTCTGTGATGGTCTTACATAATTTAGTTTTTATGGAATCTGACTCAAACAGGTGTTTTATTATGCTCTCATAGTTAATGTATGTAATTACAATCTCGATATAAGCCTTTGTGGCAGTCACCGAAACAGGAGATGTATTTACACAAAAAGATCTGTAAAAATAGTTAGATTTACGTAATGTATATGTACTGTTTACCCCTGAAAAAGTCGAAAGTGATGAATTCGCATCTGTTTTGCTCGTCTCTGTAATGTGCATATTCTGCTGCTTATAGTAAAAGCAATTAGCATGAAAATAACTCTCCTAGTAATTGTTTTTTTTGTATAAAGCAACTAATTAATTAATGCACATTTCATAACAAAAACCACTGCCCGAATTAATAAATTTGATAAATTACAAATCGTGAGATATCATATTCATATTTCATTAATTTCCGGAGCTGATTTATGACGTTATTGCTATGATGAATTTCTAATTGGTATACAGTTTAGCAGGAATATTAATTTACTGAAGAAAAGATAATACTAAGTCAATAGTTATATTTTCGTACATATGCTTTCTACGATTATTTGCTAACCCGCAAATATTTCACTTTGATAAATCCCCTATTTCTTTAGCCTACTTTATATTTTCATACGAATATATCATATTGATAAGAGTTTCAAAGTCCTTTTTTTCAATTAATTTTTACGATGAACATATTGATTTAAAACTACCCACAATTTCTGAGAACATTATTTCTGTCATCCACAACCGCTATATGTTTGTTTGTCTATTCATTACGATTGTCTTACCTTTATTGCAGTTAAGGTGACTTTGGTGATAAAGGTCTGTTACTGTTACACGTGTTGAGTTGTTCGTTGATTATGCTTACAGTTCAGATATAAATCCCTGTATGTAACGAGTTACTTGTGTGAATCATTTTATTGATTTAAGGGGCTGCTGTATTTTCATGTTGTCTTTCTTTGTAATTGAGGGAGTATTGCTATTTTCGCTCCCTCCAGTCTATTAGAAGATGATACAAATTAAAAAAAAAACAACATTACCTACGTTCAAGAAGTTACCAGTTAGACGAAAGGCATGAAATTATGACGATAACATGAACAGGTTTTAATGGTATAATTATGATAGTGTACTCAGAGCACTGAGCACTGGCGTTTATCAACGCTTTTAACACATGATATTGTATATATCTGTAAAGCTCACCACATATTAGGTTTTAATTATAATTACAATACGACCTTCATTTATTTATTCAACCAGAAAGAAAATTAACATAATAAACTTTTTGCACATTAAACTTTTTATAAATAGATTTTGATCAATGCAAGACGTCGACGAGAACACAGAATGTCTGTCATATTGTCAAGATGTATTAAAATCAGAAACTTTAATTAAGTATAAATTATATTGAAATCTTCATATTAATTCATATTTCCCTGTCTAATTTAGCATTATTGAACATTACTCTTATTCTCAATTCATGACTACAAAACTAGTTGTATTACAATGGAATGATTTCACAAAGTGTTCAAGTGTTAAAATGCTGACATAATGCAAATAATCATGTGTTTATTCTCAAAAAGTGAAGTTTATATATAAATCTACACAGATCTAGCTTTGATTTTCTTTACCGAAGACGCTTGTTCTCCGGAGAATCTGCTCTAACCACTCAATTAAATGTTTTACAGAATCTCAGAGTCTGCAGTAGTATTAATTCCTAGGTTAAACAATGGTTTATAACAATGTTGGCACATTTTGTCTAAACGTCGTTATAGCATTAAAATAAAATACCAGCGATTATAAACGTTGGTTGGTAATGATTAACATTCTTTACATGCTTCAGTCCCTTAGAAACATTGTCATCTGCCGTACGGTTGATTTGTGTACAGTCCTGGTATAATTATGGAAAATCATTTTCAGTCCTGGTATAATTATGGTAATTTTATGTGTCATTTTCGGCCGCTAAAGATGAGTTCAATTCAAACGTCCAACCGGGGATGTCCAATGTTTTGTTGAGCAGATCTATCCACTGCTAGTGTGGATGATGACCAGGTGTCAGTTCAAGGTCAGCAGACAGTAGATCACTCATCATATGCTTCGTTGATAACTATTATTACTCCCCTTTATCAATTAAAATCGAAAGGAACTTCCGGAAAATATGCCCTGTGGCTGACACCTTAATCTCTCGACACCAGGAGGCCAGTTATCATTAGTTGAGCATTCGCCTGGGTTCTTAGGTCCGTCCACTGGCCGAGACACATGCTAGTCTATAAAAAATAAAATAATAATAATAACAATAATAAAAAAATATAAAATAAAATAAAAAGTAAACATCCGTATATATCTCGTCGTCAGCAAACCATTCCCGGATGAAGTGTGCTTCCTTGTGACTTTGGCAGGATGTATCAGTGAAATAGCACTGCAAAATAAGAAATAAATACAACAGTCTCCCTAAAACTCA